>NW_027248416.1:0-300000 GCF_041260155.1 Ptychodera flava
GAGAGATATAGTGGAAAATTGTTGAAGTTAGTATCACCTATCCAGGCTCTGTGAACAATTGTAGTCTTACAAACTAACTGTTATTTCAAATCAATCACGAATGTCTACGAATGTCATCAATTCAATGATAACCCTGCTAACATTTGCTAAAAATATTTTACGTTGTCGTTACGTTGTCATGGTAAAGGGTTTGTTACATTCCTTCTTCCGTGGTGGTGGCCTTCCTGTATTCGATTCATCTACAAGCCGCTGGAAGAATGGTGGAGCAGTCTGGAAATACTTTACAGTAAAACTTTAGACCAAGAAAAAGAATAAGAATGAACACTTTCAGAGAAATTTCAGCATACTTTCATGAATGCATCTGATGAAATAAGCAGGTAACTGTCTTCTCGTGCAAACATAACCATCACTTACAGTCAAATTTTCAATCTCTGTATTTGTCATCATGTACACTGTCTAACCTCACTTCACAGAACCATTCATATCATTTTCTCCAGAGGGTGCGAATGGTTATCATATTCTCATCACAACTCTCTCCTTTCATTTGTAACATAAGGTGTGACTAATGTCTATGATTGTCTGCACACATGGACTCCCAAGAGGTCTATGCTGCAAGTAGGCCTTCAATATTTTTTTATCAGCATTTTCCACAAGGGAACTTTTAGCGGTGGCCTCCCCCTGTTTTTTTGAGCAATCTATTCAAATGTTCATACATGTTACTGTAGAAAAGAATACATTTTCACAACAAAAGAATATGCAAATTATATATTATTATGTAAATTAGCCATCCCTCTGTTTCTTTAAGCTGTGGAGAACACTGTTTATATATGGAAATGTACATGTAGTTATGTACACTTGCACCAGATGAGATTCCTTGAGGTTTGGAGAATGGAATGTATCTAAAATACTCTCCATGTTCAACAAACATATCACTCATGAAAAATTTCATTAGTTTTATTGCTATTGCTCTTGGAGGGTATTTATGTATATTCTGCACAGTTATCTTACATTTTTATCACTATTAACTTTCTTTATAAGATATTTCAACATTATGGCTCTCCATACAAGGGCGTCTCACACCAATACATACCTCTAATTTAGATCAAAACTCCAACTCGGAGATCAAGCCATCTAAAATGGCCCTAATTTGGGCAAGCCCTGGAGACAGCTAGTGACCGCTGTTCACATGTACAATTTTTCACGCCACCCTCAGATATACATTGGTGCAGCAGTGGTCCAAAGATGCCTGTCTGAACAGGGGCACATTTCACATAACAAACAACATGTTCATGAGACTTAAATCATCGCAATACTCACCCAAGAGCATCTTGAGTTATGCGCACCAACTTTCCAAGGGCAATACATAATTGTTCATGATGGTCAAATTTCCAATGTCTCCCTTGGATGCTTTACTCAGTGTTCTTCCAGCAAATCTAGTAGAAGGGGTCTGAACGCAATGCTGATACCAATGGTACAACATGGGACAATCAAGTACTTGGCTAGAGTTTCCAATATCTCATGTCTGTCATGCTGTGTCCATATCTGAGATCAAGTTAGACAGGAAACAATTACTAAAGTTGACATCATTGGCAAGACAGTCAAGTAATCTGTATGTCAACTTATATTCACTGTATGACTGAGATTGTTAGTTACATGGTATGTATTTAAATTATATGCAGCGTTCTCACCAGGCCGCGATTCCGCGACATTCTCGCGTATTTTTCTGTTTTGTCGCGGATTTCTTGGGCGTGCGCGCCAATAGTGGCGCGCCTTTGAAATTATAAACTTTCTTGGAAGCGGTATGGCAGGCCGGCCATATCATACAGCCAGTACTTTTCACAATGGACGTAAATGATTGACGCGAGTAATTACACTTCCTGCTTGAAACCGAGGCAATCTGGAAGCAATACCCGTCAGAGGGCGTACTTAAACCACAGTCACTTGTGATTCGATACATGATGGCCGATGTGTGGTATGCATTACGTATACCACACAGCGGCCGTCGTGTATTGAACTACACGAGACTGTGATAGTCTGACACACTGGACGTGTTCGCGTTGCATGCATACCGGGACATGTCCACGGAATTCGCGGAAGCTGGAGGCGTCATGGGCACGATAGATATTTTCATAGGCTACGACAACAATAATCCGAACTACGAAAACACAAGATGTAAAGCTTGTATGTCCCTAAGGAATTACATGAACATTTACAACGAACTCGAAGCTGGTAGCATTATACTGTGATTTCCGCATGGCAACCAGGGTCTGGACGGGCGCGACGTTATAGTGTTCGTGCCGTTGAGATTCAGTGAATTTTTGTTCTCGAAAAATAACGCAACTTTGTCTGAGGTAATTTTTAGGTCTTTGCTATGTTTGGAATCATGTATAAACTTCGCGGGAGGTACATTGTGTGATGTTATCAGGCATTTGCTCCGTTCCTCGCCCACGCGACCTAGTACCTACGACTGGAAATGATTGACAACTGGCCCACTGCCGATTGATAATATTATATTCCAAAAGTAGTTCAGAGGTTTAAACGTGGAATTGTTGGAGGAAAGTTCTCTTATTATGCAAAAAATTATCAATTCTTGGCTTGCGCATGTGATAAGTATATTATTCCAGGCAAACTCATACGTGAGAACATGGACGTCTTTTTTCCATGCTTCGATCAATTGACAAAATTTGTAGCCTTGGCTGGCGACCAAAGTTTCACGTCAAAATGTGATGATTATTTACAAACATCATAGGGATATGTTTCCTAATCTAAAGTAGATGCCATAGCACTGATTAGGCCTGTTCCTTCTGCTGACTGTGGAAGGGGATTTAGTGTGCAAAACAACATAACTTATGACAGAAATCAACTTGGTGCTGAACGGCTGGACACTCTAGCAACTATTATGGTAGAGGGTCCCAAAATGGACTTTCACACTGGAAAGAACAAAAGTCCCATAGACTTTTCATTAAAAGGCACTGATATTCAATATCAGTTGATATGTTTACCGAATGTTTACAAAAAAGTTGTTAAGCTGAATGAGTTGTTGAGTCCTTTATTTTTTCCATGCATAGAAGAAGGTTCGTATTTGCAGTTTGACTTTTTTAACATATTTATATATTGTCTCACAAAAATCATCTGTTGTCCCGCTTTTTTTTGGTCAGCGGGACAAAATGTCCCACAAATTTTTTTTTCTGGTGAGAACACTGTATATGTGTATATCCCATACGTAATTCAGTTTGACTGTAGCTTTGGGTCCATAGCTGTGGTGTTTTCAGACAGGATTCCTGCCTTTTATGGGCTGGTTTTAACTTTTACGATTTTTAACTCGCCACTGAGGTGGTGAGTTAAATATCATAAAAGTCAAAATCAGCCCGTATTAGGCAGGAATCCAGTTTGAAAACACCACAGCTATGGACCCACAACTAGTTTGACTGTAAAAACAGGGAACAAATCTCCAAGTAATTCTGGATAACTCTTAAACTAAACTTTGGGATACAACAGTTTCCTATAAAGAGCAGCTGAACTTTCTTTAACTTCATTCTTTTAAAACTCAAGTTACCAGTAAGTAAAAAAAATTCTCTCTCTAGCATGTCTATGTTGTATGTATTACACTGAATTACAGCGTGTGTTTGATTTTTATACAGGATTGAAAACACGTGTGGGATATGAACTGATTTACAATCATGGAACTGAACAGTGAAAAGGCATTACCGCAATGCTGCATAAACGTTACTCGTTCGAAGTTGTTTTACTAGACACAGCCTCAATAAACACCAAACGGGTGTGATGAACGTCTATCTGTCGTTCACTATACCGTTTACCCGTTATCAATTGTTTTCATACAGTCACCCTGGTCTACATCAAAGAATCCTTTTTTTAGCTCCATGATCAAAGCATCATGGCCAGTCTTCATATCCACAGCCACCATTTTCGGATCTTGTCAAGTATGCTGCCACGGGAGTACCTAGCGGACTGTATCATTATTTTTAGGGGTGTCTGGCGGGTGTAAAGGGCTGAATATAGCCGATAGACAGCACGTTTGCCCAAGTTGGTACTTCTGTGGTAGCATAATTGACAAGGTCCCCATTTTCTATGTGTAGAACAGTGTACCCTGACGCGATATTCACCTGTTCGGTGGATCATGGATGTAAAAAATAGATCATGCCATAGGTACATGAACACGATGTTGGGTACTAGCCCTGCGTGGCAAGTGTGGTGAATGCAGATCGACAGGATCTTGCCAACTGGTCGCTAGGAGGCGCTTCAACAACCATCATGCCCTGGGGCAAGTCTGTCTACTCTCCCGTTGACCGACGTATGAACAGCACCTTGTGTCCGACGCTCAAGGCTAACGAGAGGTGAGCAATTATTATTTGCATTAATATTAACGCCGTTTAGGCTCATTGGTGCAAGTAGTGTTATCTGTGGAAAAGGCCGCTGGCAAACGCGAGCACTTTTCTACATTGGCGCTGCGAGAAATCCGAACTTTGTGCGATAATTTCCAGCCGCGGAATTTGAAATACATATTCCTACCCGACTGGTGGTTTATCCACCGTTCGTTTCTTTCCAGCGATCCGCTCTTTCTTTATCAAAAAGGAAGGGAAAGAGTGTTTTAAGGTTTGAAGCACTCGTCAAAAACCAGCTTGTATGAGCACAAAACCTAGGGGATTTTCCCTTACGTTTGGTAAAATTTTGAATTTTTGCATCGACAGTGTTGGCGTAAGCCGCAGCGCGAGCTGTTAGTCGTTCAGCAAAAAGGATAGTGGGGTGCCAAACGTTTTGGTCAAGACCCGAAAACACCCGTTAATTTTACTTTCGTGACTGAAACTAGTGGCCCTCGTCATTTGAGAAATTTTATTGGGACAGCTAACTAACCCAGCGTACAATACGTATATATTTTGGGGATAAATAGCGTTTTTTCCAAAAAAAAATTCTCGGTGGCCTCGCGACGGGGAGGCATTGTTAACTTGCAAATAGTTCGTTCGAGGCGAATCAACAAGCGTCCCGTACCTACCGTTTGCACGTCAGTGGTGATATTAAATCTTTTTGAATTTGTTTGCATTTGAATTATTTGTGAATTTTAGAGAGTTTTGGGTGTATTTTCTGTGAATTTTTTGTCAATCGGGAAATTTTGTGTAAATTTTTAGACGTTTGGTCGCGTGCGGCAAAGCCCGCGATCTGCTCACGTGACCATTTCCTTTGTTTAAAGTTTAACGTCTTTTGTTCTGTGCTCGTGATTGACAGGTGAGAGAATCGGTCGTCCGTTGATTTCTCTCGTTGCGTGTGGGTGTTCGCTCGCGCGCACGAGAATCTATTCAATTTTCTGTTTGAACAATTTTCAGAAAATAAACGATTTTATTTATTAAAAGAAAAAAAGTGTTCACTTAAACCGATTTATTCATAGCATTTTTTAGAAAGTGAATTTTAAACAAAATCTTTTTGAGCAGTAAATTTACCGTTACATTTTCCCGGCACTAGGTTTCTCAATTTTTAAATAGTGAGTGCAGGAAGGTAGTGACATATTTCTATTCGTATTGGAAATTGTTCATTTTTGGTGTGCTTTAGAAGAATAGGTAAACAATTTCAGGTCTTGTTTGCGATTTTACAAGTAAGTAGGAAATTAACAAATTGTTGTTTGCATAGACTGGAGTGATTTTTTGCTGGTCTATTGTTCCAAAATTACTAGATATATTAACTAGATTTTTATTATCCATATAAATTAAACTTCACTGTTATATAACTGCGTTTAGAAATATTTCAATATTTAGTTAATATTAGACGTTAGATAATAGTCTAAACATGGATAAAGTTAACTTGACACTTGTAATATTAGGGAATTAAAAAGTTTGCCCGGGGTGGGTAAGAAAGTAGCCCAAGAGATAATGAAGTTAAGGCATAAGCATGGAACCATTACATCATCACTTCTTCATAAAATAAAACATTTCTGTCCATCGGATGAATTTTATGAGAAGGTGACCTTTGATGTTGTTGACGTACAATCTGCTCAAGATAATATAGCTGGTGAAGTAAGTCCTGCAGGATTGGCAAAAATTGTGGACCAATTACAGGACAAATATAATTCTAATGACAGGAGTAAGGGTCAGACCAGTAGTACCCAGAGGAGGAACTCCTGTGATCTCTTAGCTGAGGGGGAGAGTGAGGATGGGAGTAGTGATTCTGATGGAGGATATAGGTTCAATGGGACACCCCAGGGTACTTATTCTGAGGGGAGGGCACAAACCCCAGTCAGTATACCCTCCAATAGAGGACGAGGATTTGTCCCAGTCAGTTTACCCTCCAATAGAGGACGAGAATTTGTTTCTGACGGGAGGGCACAGACCCCAGTCAATGTACCCTCAAATAGAGGACCTGGATTTGCTGAGGTTGACCGAAATCAAGAAAGGATGATCGGACAACTTGATCAAGGGGTCCAACAGGGTATATACATGGGTGGACAGGGGTCAGTTAATCAGCCTACCGTTGGGCTGGGACAACCAACTCATCAACCTCCGTATTTAGCCAGGGAATTTCTTGGCTATTCAGGCTGGCCTTATATGATGATGCCTTCTCTTCGGCCTCCATTCCCTTTAGCGGCCAATCCCACTTACTACACAGCTGGCGTTGGAAATGTTAGCCAGGGCTATGGTCAACAAACAACTGGCGGAGCGCCCTCAGTGGTAGATTATTATCAAGGTCAAAACATGGACAATTCCCAGAGGTGTGTGGGACTGGTCAAACACCATATCAGGAACCGCCTGTCGTTGGAGGTCATGAGGAAATTCCTTTCACAGGTAAGAGGTCAAATAGCCGGGTTGATTGGCCTGGTATTGACAACAGACAATCTGATGGCAATGCTAACCCTATGGGTAGGCAAGGCTGATATTCCAACAGGGTTAATTCAGGAAACAGAGAATTATTAATGGATTATCGAAGAAGTGATGTCCGCCCAGACCATCCCAGGGGTGTTGACCCTATGGGCCGTCAAGGTCGGAACATCAACACATCAAATGGGAATAATAATGACGAACCAGGAGACAATACGCCCACTGGTGGAACCGGGGGGCGACGCTGTGGTCCGACGACAATCCCTAAAACGTTGATATACTCTGGAGGTGGTAAATGGCGGACTTTCTTCATGAAGTTTGTACGATATGCCGATGCTCAGCAGTGGTCTGATTCCGAACGTAGAGATTATTTATGTTGGTGTTTGGAGGGTGCCGCTAGCGACTTCTATACAATGTTGGTTGAACGGAAGAGAATATTAGTTATTCTGATTTGATACGGAGGATGGAAAAACGTTTTGGGTACAGCGAATTACCACAGGCAGCACAAATGAAATTTCAACACTCTCGACAATCAACCGATGAGACACTGGAGGAGTGGGCAGACAGGGTATTGACCCTTGCTGCTCATGCATTTCCGGAGCTCTCAGAAAAAGCTACTCAATCACAAGCGGTGATGAGGTTCTGTCAAGGGTGCTTGGATAGGGACGCGGGATTATCCGCAGCCACACAACGACCAAAAACAATGGAAGATGCCATTGATGGTGTGCGCTGGTACCAGTACAACAACAAAGAAATATTGTACAAAAACAACCCGAAAAGATGTCCGCCGTCTTAGTCCGTGCTCTGGGGATGAAGATACAATGAGGATCAGATCTGCAACAAAGTCACAACCCAACGAGAGTAGAAAAACGTCACCCTCACCGGAGCGGAGGTATGAGCGAACAGATCGGTTCCGATCAGATCAAAGTTCCAATGGGGAAGGCAGAATGTCACGACTGGAGAAACAGGTGGCGAAGATAGGTACCCAGATGGCTGGAGTTTGGGCCGCACTCGAACTGGTTACCGCACAGCTTAGGGAACTCAAGCAGACCACAACATGGAGACCAAGAGCGACTAGCCGTTCACCGTCTCCAGGTGCGTGTTTTGGGTGTGGAGAACGAGGGCATTTCTGCAAGGATTGTCCAAGGAAACGAGCAGATAACTTATCTGAAAAGAAAGTATCCTTCGTCGACAAGTACAATGACCATGGATCACAGAACTCTATCCCCAATACTAGTAGGACTGTATCCGATGTCCAGACAGAGACTGGGAATAATCCCGGTGTCCGTGTGGTATATAGTGTCACGGACGTCATAGGGGCTGGGACATCTGACAATTGCCAGGTCAACAATGGCTTGTCAGAGGATCCAGTTGTCTGCTTGTTAGTGTCAAGATCAATGTACAGTGTCCCTATCGAAGTAGAAGGGAAAATAGTACAGGCCGTAGTGGATACCGCCGCGGAAGTGACGATCATTTCAGACAACTTCTACAATTCTTTGGGTGTCGAGTTGCCGGTCATTAAGGAAATCACCATGCAGACTGCAAGCCGAGAGAAAACCATGGTAGCACAGATGGTTGGACCGATTACCTTACAGCTTGGTCAAGCTTGCTTTCGAGAAAATATCTATGTAGCTCCAATCGGTGATGATATGCTTTTGGGGGCTGACTTTATGCGAGCAAGAAAAGTAAGGTTGGACATGGAGAGCAATTTCCTAATGTTTGATGACGAAGTGATACCACTAGCATATGGCAGAATTGGAAAACCGAGTGAAACGGCAACAGTCTCTTTGTCGGAGAAAACTAGGGTACCACCGAATTCAGTAGTCCGCACCACTTGCAACCTGGAATTGGAATTAGATGAGTATCTGGTAGAGCCGGTGGAAGGATTGGAACTGCTTATTCCACGGACAGTGCATGCGACAGGGGAAAAACCAAAAATCTGCCTAGTAAATCCAACTGACCGAACCATTGTATTGCCTAGAGGTCAACAAGTCGCTACTGCTACTGAGATACAAGTAGTTGATTACCCATTGGAACCAGATGCTGACTCTGAACTTGATTTTCAAGTTCGCGAGGTCAAACTCACAAATGATACGAAAGCATTGCCCAATCACTTAGAGGAAATGTTCAACAAATCTTCAACCCAACTCCAACCAGACGAGAGCAAGAAGTTAAAGGATTTGTTGGTTGAGTACCAGGACGTCTTCGCAGAAAATGAGTTCGACCTGGGTGAGTTCACAGCAATACACCACAAAATAGACACAGGCGATGCTCGACCTATCAAACAACGTATGCGGAGAACGCCCATGTGTTTTGCGAGGAAGAGGCGTCACATCTGAAGAAAATGTTAGATGCCAAAGTTATTCGACCGTCAATATCTGAGTGGGCATCTGCGCCAGTGCTGGTTCGGAAGAGAGATGGTTCAGTTCGCTGGTGCGTTGATTACCGAGCTTTGAACAACCATACCATAAAGGATGTATTTCCATTGCCGTTAGTGGAAGACTGCATGGACACACTCGCAGGAAACTGTTGGTTTTCAAAGCTAGACGCCAATTCCGCGTATTGGCAAATCGGTATTGCACCAGGGGATAGCAAGAAAACGGCATTCACAACCAAATATGGCCTTTTTGAATTTGTAAGGATGCCGTTTGGGCTATGCAACGCACCTGCAACATACTGTCGCGTTATGAACCTGGTACTCCGGGGTCTGACGTGGGAAGTAGTGTTAGCTTTCCTAGATGACATTTTGGTACTAGGACGAGATTTTGAACATCATCTGCAGAATCTACATGCTGTCTTCCAGAGATTGCGGAAATACCGACTCAAGTTAAAACCTCGGAAATGTGAGCTATTCCAGCAAGAAGTGTCTTTCCTGGGAAGGCAATCTATCAAAGTCGTACAGGAGTGGCCCACCCCTCAAAATACCAAAGAGGTCGAAAGTTTTGCCGGCTTGGCTAACTATCATCGGGCGTTCATCAAAGATTTCGCACAACTAGCGGCACCGCTGTATGCAGTGACTGGGAAAAAACCATTTGTGTGGACATCAGAGCAGGAAAATGCATTCCAAGCTATTAAAGACGCTATGTCTGCCGCTCCAGTACTTGCTCTACCCAACCGCGAGGATCCTTTCATACTAGATACTGATGCTTCAGACTTGGCAATTGGAGCTGAGTTAATCCGGGTCCAGAACGGAGTCGAACGGGTGGTGTCATTTGCTAGTGTTGCGCTGACAGCAGAACAAAGGAGGTATTGTACAACCCGAAAAGAGTTGTTGGCAGTGGTGAAATTCACCCGCCAGTTCCGGCATTATCTCCTAGGGAATCATTTCACTGTTAGGACCGATCATAATAGCTTGATCTGGTTACTCCGGTTCAAGGAACCACAAGGGCAGCTGGCTAGATGGCTGGAGGAGCTCAGCCAGTACAATATGACGGAGGAACATCGCCCTGGCCGCAATCATGTCAATGCAGATGCACTCTCACGTAGACCTGCAGGTGTCAATTGCTACTCCTATCGGCATGGTGTGCCTTTGCAACAACTACCATGTGGTGGCTGTCGATATTGTGAGCGAGCACACGCCAAGTGGGGTGACTTCATTGAAGATGTTGACGATATAATCCCACTAGCTAGGATGGTTGGATGTGAAGAGGCTAAGCCACTTTCATGCTTCCAACCAACAGGTACTAAAGCTGAACCATCACACGCATCGGAGGTGATTGATTCACCACCGATGAATGACAAAATGGCGGAAGACAGCGCGGATGTGGGTTGCACTGAGTTGACTCCAAATGGTAAAGAGTCAAACCTGACTGAAGAAAGAGCTTTTGAGGAAACACCATTATCCCACATAGACATAATTTCAATGGAAAGGAGTCAGCTGAACATCGAATCTATGTGGTAACCCGAAGTAGTGAAAGTCAGGAGGACACCGCCACTCTAGGGTATGGCCTAGAAAAGTTGAGTGATGCACAAGTATCAGACCCGGAATTGCAGATTCTGCGGGCCTGGCTTGAAGAACAGAAAGAGGCAGAACAGAGTGAGTTGGCACTTGCCAGTCCTGCGGTAAAATACTACTGGACAAATCGGGAGGTGTTTCATATCAGGGATGGAGTAATATGGAGAAAATGTGTGGATGGTGGTCCTGAGCAGCTGGTGATTCCAAATGAAATGAAACAGGAGGTTATAGACCTCAATCACACAATTCCATCAGCAGGACATCAGGGCCAAGGGAGGACTCTGGCAAAGGTTCGGGTGAAATATTTTTGGCATGGTATGGTAGCTGACATACAGAGATTTGTGGCAAAGTGTTCAGTGTGCAATCTGAACAAGAAACAGAACAAGAAGAACAGGTACAAGATGGTGAAATACCATGTGGGCTCTCCATGGAACGGGTCCACCTAGATTTCCTAGGACCGCTTCCCAGACTGAGGATGGAAACGAATACGTGTTGATGATGGTCGATCAGTTTACTAAATGGGGTCGAATGCATCCCATTGCCATCGCAGACAGCAGAAATGACTGCCAAGGCAGCCATTAACAACTTCTTCGCCAGGTTCGGGTACCCCTTGAGGTGTTTACTGATCAGGGAAGAAATTTGAAAGCCAGCTTTTCATGGCAGTGTGCGAACTACTGCATATCCACAAAAAACGCACCACGTCGTATCGTCCATCCGCGAACGGCCAGGTTGAATGGCAGAATAGCGTGCTGATGGACGCCGTTCGTTGCTATATTGGTAAGCTGCAGCATACATGGGATCGCTACCTGCCGCAGATTGCAGGAGCGATGTGTGCTTCAGTGAACCGGATGACCGCACTCCCAATAGAATGATGTTGGGTAGGGAGGTTAACCTTCCCGCTGATCTAGTGTTCAGATTGGCTGGCGAGCCGATATCTCGTACAGCCGACGAATATATGGCACAACTTGAAGAGTCCATACTTAAGGCCCATGAGGTGGCACGAGGGACACCCCGAGCCAGTCAGGAATGGATGAAATGTGACTATGACCTCTGGGTCAATGCTAAGAGTTATCACAAAGTAGATTGTGTGTATGTCCTCAATACACCAGCTACCAAAGGGAAGTAAAAGCTGCACTCCCCTTGGAAAGGACCAGGCATTGTCATAGCTAAAATCACCCCATACATATACAAGGTAAAGTTGCCACGAGCAGTATTGACCGCACATCACGATCGGTTGAAACTATGCCAAGACGAGCCACTACCACGATGGATAGAGAAGTACAAAAAAGTGGCTATGTTGACCGATAGGGCAGAGGATGGTGACCGTTACTGCATCTGTAGAGGGCCAGATATTGGGACACACATGGTGCAGTGTGACTCATGTTATGAATGGTTCCACTCTGAATGTGTCGGAGTAGAACCCCGGGAGGTGACTCCCACAAGCACATTTTACTGTCCGAATTGCAAGGAGCAATAGGGTAGTAATATTAGGAGGGGAAAAATAAATTCAGATTAAGGTTAAAACGCAGAGAGTATTCCTATGGTATACCATGGGGGTGCATATTGACTAATAATCAATTTTTGTTTATTTATTTTACAGGAACCATGGCTTCCACCGCTTCAACATCTCATCATAGGAAGTCTAAGAAGAAGAATAACAAGGGGCTGGAATACCAGACCCTTATGCAGGACTCTCCATTTGCATATCGAGATATTCGCCTTTTGCAACATCCGGAATGGGCGAAGGAAACCACGACTCAAGCGCTCATCCCGGCAGGTGCTGAAGGTGAGATAAAACGTCAGCGGAAGGAGATGATGCCAACACTGGGTCAAGCACTGGAGACTCCGGAGCTTGATACTGTACAGCTATCAACCAAAGGTATTGAGGCAGCAAATCCAGCAGACTCTGGTGATGTTGCTGTAATAGAGCTGCCATCTGGTGAGGAATTGGAGTTTGACAATTCCCAGGAGATTGAATCTCCATCTCCTGGGAACCAACCCTCCTGGGGAGAAATTATGGATAAGGCAGAAGAGAGGACAACAGTCGAATCACACGCTATGGAGGAAAAGCCCTCAAGCGTGAATGGGGAAGGACACAGCAAGTTCGAGATGGCCGCCGAATCACATGCTATGGAGGAAAAGCCCTCAAGTGTGAATGGGGAAGAACACAGCAAGTTCAAGATAGCCGCCGAATCACACGCTATGGAGGAAAAGCCCTCAAGCGTAAATGGGGAAGAACACAGCAAGCTCAGGGTAGTAGTCAAATCTTGCGCTATGGAGGAAAAGCCCTCAAGCGTAACTGAGGAACGAGGAGGTGATTTGGGGGCAGCCATGCGGTGCCCGGTTACCGGGTGCCGTGAGGTTACGAGAAAAATGAAAGAGCACTGTTTAAAGAGACATATAAATGTCCACCTCCGGGAAAAAAGAAAGCAACTCGATCCCAAGATGATGCGATTGGCACTGGAGAAGCTAGCTCGGTGGATTCTAGGGCCACGGGGTACCATCGCGGGGTTGCTAGACAAGTTCAATCAAGATGGCGTACCACTGCTTCCCAAGACAGCCAGGGTGAATGCTGACAACATACGGATGATGTCAGTATTGTGTGTAGAAATGAGGTGGAAGGAACCGCCCCATTTACCATTCATCCCCTAAACTCACCTGCCGCATTGATACATTGGCGTGTTGTGTGCATCTTGCTCTGTTGGGTGACAGAAGATCAGCGAAGACAGTTTGCTCCACCTGCAGGACAAGGGTATCCGGTATCTGTAGGACTAGGTAAAGAGGCAAGTCGTCTTCGGGTATGGGATACGCACTGGGACAGAGAAAAAACAAGTACCAGGATCTGGGGCAGACGGTCAGAACGATCTGTTGCAGATTTGCTTGAAGCCGAGGTGGGCCGATTACCATCCACACCCGTTACCGTCATCGGAGGGCTGGAAGTGTACACAGATCCAAACCAATACCCAGTAGATCTGACCCGAGAGGAGAATGGAAGGTTGCGGTGGGTGTCCATCCCAGCCGAGCGAAGGAACTCACACCAGAGAAGAAGGGGGTACTTCGCTATTTGGTGAGAGCACCACAAGTGGCGGCTTTTGGTCCAGTTGGACTCGATAGATCTGGTCCCGTTGAGGAATGGGGTATCCAAACAAGGGTTTTCAAGGAGATGGTTGAGCTGATCCGGCCGGAGAAACAGTTATTCTGCATATTGTGGGAACACCTGGAGATAAATATGCAGAAGAAACATACAGCTACGCTCTGCTGAAGATGAGAGATTGGTGTCCCGCAATACAACCTATGGTCTTGCACAGCTTTTCCGGAAGTCCAGAGATGCGGAGATGGTGGAGCACCACTTTCCAGCGATGCTATTTTGGTTTTTCGGGAGCTGTGCAGGGTTTTGATGACGTGCAGAAGATGGCTCTGCGGGAGGTGTCGGTTCACCGACTCCTCCTTGAATCGAACTCGCCACATCACCAAGTAAGACCAGGACCATGGGTGGACACACCTGCGTACTTGGGGGAAGTGGCCCAGATAGTAGCTCGAGTGCGTAGAGTGCGGATTGAAGAGGTATGTCAAGCAACTACCCTTAATGCCCGGCAGCTGTATTACGGCAGCCGGTCTGGTGGGGAGTCCGGACACCAAGGAGTATAAGCACCTGTCTCCGGGGGGATGCTCCAAAAGGCTAAGGGAACAAAGTGACATCTCATTCAAAAAAAAAAAATTTGAGAGTTAATTTGAATTTTAAGAGTTGAACAAAACATGTTTCGAATTTTGAATTTTGAGCGTTTGGGATTTTAAAGTTAATGGTTAATGATTGGAGGAGTTATATTACCCCCAACACCGGAGGTGACAAGTACCAAAGGTGCAGATAGCAGGTACCAGTGTCCGGACCTGAAAACAGAAAGGGGAGGAGTGTGGTGAATGCGGATCGACCGGACCTTGCCAACTGGTCGCTAGGAGGCGCTTCAACAACCATCATGCCCTGGGGCAAGTCTGCCTACTCTCCCGTTGACCGACGTATGAACAGCATCTTGTGTCCGACGCTCAAGGCTAACGAGAGGTGAGCAATTATTATTTGCATTAATATTAACGCCGTTTAGGCTCATTGGTGCAAGTAGTGTTATCCGTGGAAAAGACCGCTGGCAAACGCGAGCACTTTTCTACACAGGGCTGTGTGTTACCGGCGTTATACGGCCTCCTCCCACCACTGTGGTGGGAGGCCAAACAACGCCGGTAACACACAGCCCTGTCAGTGCCACGCCGAGCTATCGGAGCTCGTGATCGTAATATGTTGTAGCTCGTAGATATACCCCTACACAGGGACGTTGCGCATTTCAAATTCAAGGCCTATTGACCAAAACGTACGAGTTTACTGGTGAAAGTTGCGAGCAATAGCACAAGAAATATGGTGTTCCGTAGCTAATTGTTACCACAGGTGCTCAAATCAACCAGTGATCGCGAAGCCCCCTGTAAACGTACATTTATGTACGTTTACAGGGGGCTTCGCGATCACTGGTTGATTTGAGCACCTGTGATTGTTACTACATGTACTGTTACCTGTTTTGCTGAAATACTCGTAGACCGGAAACGAGCAATCCAAGGCTGCGCGAATATTGATGTTCAGGTTATCCATGAATAGCTTGAGCTTCGAAGAAGTATAAACACTGTATCAATGTGATCGTTGTCAATGTGAAACCATGTCCGAACAACTTCAATATGCGTAAATACTATTATGTTCGATCGAAGCACATGTGCACAACTGTCGGTTGCACGTGGATGTCAGGGGTCAATGGACATAAATCCTACCCATAATACTATGGGCGGAGGCTGACTGATTGGTCGATAGTTTGAAAACGATATGCTACCAGGAGAACCACCGTGTACAAGTACTCATTATACTGTTTTTAATGGAAAGCCATGACTGCCTTATATGGTCTAATTCATGTTGTGCTGGGCATTCAATATATTTTGCTAAGCATTCAATATGTTGTGCTGGGCATTCAATATAGTGTGCTGGGCATTCAATATAGTGTGCTGGGCATTCAATATTCTGCTTTTCTATTGTTTTATAAAAAAAAACGAAACCTTTTTATGGAACCAATCGCACTTTACTTGTTGGCTGCTACTCCTCCATTTATCTAATCGTCTCAAAACGGACGAACTACGAGCAGACCTACGAGCTCGTACGAGCGAAGTACGAGTGACGTAATGTGCCGTACTTTCAAAGTACGAGTGACGTAATGCATGTCCAAAATCGACAAAGTGAGCGTCAAGCTGAGCGTGGAAAAACAAAAACAGCGTCGAACTGAGCGTTGAAAAAAAAGACAAAATAGGATTCGAAATGAACGTAGAAACATGCCAAACAGAATGTCAAAGTGGGGTTCTGAGTATGGGTGCTAAATTATAGCAAATATGCGAAATAAACACGTAATGACTTGACTGATTTCAGCTTGAATATATAGCAAGTACAGGAACGAGTTCAAAACGTACCGTGGGTATTTATTTATTTTTTATTATTTGTCATTCATATACAGGCCGATATTTCAGTGTCCAACACTGTTCTTCCAATATCTCCTGTCATGCAAGATGTACAAATCAAAAACCACAACAATTAAGAGAAAAATTACACCAACAGATAAAAAAGAAAGAGAACACAATAAAACAAGAACAAAAACTTACATAAAAGCACCAAACACAAACACATACACAAAATCACTCACTCAAACACTCACTCACTCACACTCACACAAAGTTAAAAGTGAACAACCTTTTAAGCTTATATTTAAAGGTCGCCAAACTAGGAGCCGATCTAACTTGAGTAGGCAGACTATTCCATATGCAAGCACCATAATATGAAAATGCTCGCTTGCCATATTCAGTTTTCACTTTATGAATGTAAATATTGCCGTTACTAGCATGTCTCGTATTGTGACTATGTATGGAATTTGAAAGATTGAACATTTCTGTCAAATAACTGGCGCACTATTATTAATGACTTTATAGGTTAGAGCCGCTAGTTGGCGCTTCCATCTAATAGATGGACTAATCCAACCTAGGCGTTCATACACTGATTCTGTTCTAGTATCCCGTGGAACCTCCAGTATTAGTCGACCGGCTCTTTTGTGGAGGAGTTCAAGTATGTTCAAATACTTCTGATGTGTATTACTCCAAATACTTGCTGCATAGTCAAAATGTGGGAGAACAAGACTGTTAAACAAAACTTTACGTTGATGTACAGGCAAGAAATGTCTGATTCTAGATAGAAAACCCCAGCTTTGACGTAATTTTTGCTGCAATTTTTGTAACATGCATGGAAAAATCCAGTTTAGAGTCCAGCCAAATCCCTAAATATTTGAAATCCGTAACCTGTTCAAGAAAATCTCCTGCAACTTGAATGTTAAGTGGTGATGATGAATTTAACTTGGGTAGGCCCAACTACTGACTTTGCTATATTTATAACACTGTTGACAAAATCTCAACAACAATAAATTGTGGGTTCATCGTAATTGGTATTGCATGCATTAGTGAATTTTCAAAAATGACATTCATAATTGCATATATTTCAACTTGGGTAGCAAGAAAACCGACGACTCTTAGTGACTGGCATTGGGCGTTCGTACGTTCGCGTGCAAACATCGCGTGCAAGTTACAGACGATGGGCGGTACGGTGGGAGTAGGCAATAATAGCGATAAACAAAACGGCCAGTTTAGCCTACCCACGATATTGTAATACATACGTCATCCACCCTCTGATGTGATTTTCCTCTAATTAACGCCAAATAAATAAATATATTTGTAAAAATATTACGTCGACGCCGACTTCATTGACGTCGCGTCGACAAATCGACGTCAGCATTTAACTACGACTGATGCCTGGAACTTATCTACCGAACTGAGTGTAGCTAGGTAAGTTTGGAATGTGATGAGTTGGTTTGAGTGATGTTTTTTTTCTGTTCAGGAGCGCGAACGAACGAATTGAATATAGAAGTATCGAGCATCGATATCTTGTACGGCTTCTAATTCTGCAAGTTCCGCGATGACAAACAGGAATATTGACCCCACAGTGACCTGACTATACCATTATTCAATAGGCGGGGCCGTATTCTCAACAATACACACCAATAATAGTGTGGTTCCGATAATGTGCTTTTTCAAAACTTGAAGTTGAATGCGAGGTCAGAAAAATGTTAGTCTTTAAAATCATTGTTGAGTAGAGGTCATTTTCAAATAGACTGCAAAAAAGTCTACCATCGTGGCGTATAATAAGTCAGAGAGTGTCGCGTCGTCTCCAGTCTTGACCCGTACGTACAGACTCGTCCGAAAGTCAAAGCAGGGCTCGAACTTAACTTTTTTACCTACTTGCCCTGCGGGCAAGTTTCCAGAAATTTTACTTGTCCGAGGAACAAACTTACTTGCCCGATTTTTTTGTCTGTTTGCATTGTTTGGGCAGAGATCACGAAGACCAAGCAATCTCAAAATGTGGCTGACGGCATCATATCAATGCAGGTTCCGTTTTGTCTGTATTGATAATCGTGTTGGTCTTCGTGATCTCTGCCCACTCGTCCACCAATATTCTAGTGCAGGATTGGGGTCATACAGTTGAAGGGTGGCCCATCAATCGATATTCGCATCAGCAAATTTCTTTTCCAGAAGTTTTGAAACTTCCGTTGTCATTTCCTTTCAAAGTTTCATATATGTCGCACTTCTGCTTCTTCACTAACTTTCCACTGAACTCGATGCTGCGACCGCGCTATAGCTTTATCACCGTCGATTTCTGAGTGGCCGGCCGGTTGAACGCGTATTGTATCCCCTGACACAGATCCTGTTCCGGAATCTGTGACTTTGTCAGGCGTAGATTTCAAAAAATTACATGAAAACAGGGTAGTTTGCTTCGCTATGACGTACAGTCTGCGTTGTCTCAGTCAGGTCACCGCGTGCAAAGTGGCTGTTGAAATTACTGACCAACACCCCCTTAGAGTCAGTAGCGACAAGCAAGTGAGACTTCCCGAGGGAGGAAAGACAACAGCTGAATATCACTCGCTGAATGTTGACGTCCATGGCCAGCTTGTCGGTTGTGATACCCGCTTCAGTGACTTGAAACAGCGAACATTGTTTAACAAAATTTCTTGAGTTTTTTATTCCCAGAACATGTAAATTTATCAAAGTCTATCACTTGCCGGACCCGGGGCAAGTGCAATTTAGGGACTGGTCAGTTTCTTCGGCCGGGGGGGGGGGGGGGGGGGGGGGGCCCCGGTGGATTATTTTTTGCCAACGTCAAAAGTGGCTGACCCCCCCTATTCCAAATTTTGAAAACAGGGTGACCCCCCCGGTGCGCGACATAGGTAAAACAAAAAGGTGGACATAAATTATATATATATATATATATATATATATATATATATTATATATATATATATATATATATATATATATATACATTTTACATATATTTATATTTAAATAGTCATGCTATATTTTAATGAAATTGTTGACATGTCAGTTGTAAGATAGGAATTTCAAAGTGTCAATCTTAAAGTTTGAATACAGTACATTTTGAATGAGCTGTATTTGAATGAGCTGTGAATGTATCTCACACTTTCTATGCTTAACCAGATGTCCTGAACTGTTGTACAGAAATGGATGTCAATCATTAATATCAAAGAGGAAAAAGCAGTGAATCAAAAGACTTTGATTGGTGTTAAGACTTGCCAACCATCCAATTAAATCTCCTGCGGAGCCAAAGAGAGCTGTTTTAGCCAAATCTGATGTGTACAGTGTCTGAGAGGACCTTTTCTTGTAACATTGAAACCATAGAAGCACAGCTAATAATGACAAAAACTGCCTTTTTTAACTGTTATTTTGTTCATAAAAAAGCATCTTTCTACAGAAAACCTGTGACAAAAAGGAAAATAGTTGCATTAATGAGAAGGAAAGATATCTTGTCATTTTCTATCTCTAAAATAAGTCACTGTGTCAAATATATATATGTGAAATATTTGTCCATGTTGCTTTCTCATACTGAATTCTCATAGAGAGAAAAGAAAAGTATCAGGAATTTGTCATCCTTTTCATATGAAATGCAGACTTCATAACGGTACACTTTCACTTAGCAAACATCAAGATATCTCTGATTTATTGAAGTATGGCGCCCGAAGGGCGCGCCGAAAAATATGAAACATCCTGATATCTCTGATATATATGCCTTGTATATTAAAGTCATGCACATGAAGGGCATGCTGAAAAATGTCTGATATATTAAAGTAATGAGCTTGAAGAGCTCACCGAAAAATATGGAACGTACAGATATCTCTGATGTATGTATGCTTGATATGTTAAAGTGGGGCGAGCTGAAAAATATGACTGATTATTAAAGTCACGCGCCCGAAGGGCGCGCCGAAAAATACAACGAATGATGAAATTTGTGGCTGACACTAGCATTTTAGGCAATGATGAGCCTGTGTCAAAATTCAAAAACACACTGACCCCCCCTATTGGGCATTTCAAAAACATGGTGACCCCCCCTATCACCAAAGTCAAAAACAGGGTGACCCCCCCCCCCCCATGAATCCACCGGCCCCCCCCCCAGCTGAAGAAACTGACCAGTCCCTTATTTTTATCAGCCCGATGTCAGGTTTTACTTGCCCCGGGCAAGCGGGCAACCGTAGCTGCCCCACCAACCAAGGGCTACAATTATTGCAGCTAGGGCAACCGTTAAGTTCGAGCCCTGCTAAAAGTATTCCTCTGCACTGCACTGAACCCGCTCTCACGACCAACAAAATAATCATACGAAGTTCACACCCGCTCCTACTTCCGAGTTTCGAATATACACAGAAAATGTGTCTAAGCGTTCGTTTGTCGTAAAATCCTTTCACATAAACAAAAATCTTTCATCCATGGAATACAACATAGTCCTAGGCGTATTCATAAAAATTAGGTCAAAAGGCATGTGTGACTTATAGCTTGCATACGTCACTCGTCCTTTGAAAGTACGGCACATTACGTCACTCGTACTTCGCCCGTACGAGCTCGTAGGTCTGCTCGTAGTTCGTCCGTTTTGAGACGATTACATACCTGTGCTACTACGTAGCCCTGCGTACGTTCCCGGCATTATACTAATACGGCCTCCTCCCACCACACAGCCCTGCTGACTCTCATTGGAAAATCCGGCGGACGCGGTGCCGATTTTGACCCGCGCACGAAAAACTACCTTTTCTAACTATTTTCGGCCGAAATCAACTCGATTCCGCTCTACCCGCATAAATCAATCGCTCACAGACTGAAAAAAAATTTCTCTCGTGACGTCCCAAAACCCAATGACGTCTACTTACGGTATTCTTGCTGCGGCCTCTCACCTCTGACCAAGGGAATACCCATGTCATACATAACTCATACACATACAGTGATTTTATCGAGTGCTGCTCTCCAGAAAGGAAGCTCAATCCTGATGAAATATTAACTCTGTTATGTGATATCAATATTTCATAATTGCGATTTATTATTTTTAATAATTATGAAAAAATATATTTTGCTGTTAATTTTCAGTTGGCCTGTCCCCAAAGTAAATGAACTGTTCGCCCATATGAAAATTTAACAAACCGCAAAATTCCAACTTGCTATATTTGTCCAAATCTGCAACACTTTTGTTATTCAGAATATTTTGACATATTTAATTGAGCTCCCGCCAAATCGGAAAAAAACACGCATATTGGTTTCAGCAGATTTAAAAACGTTACGTGGTACGTTTAATGAGGTTGACCTACACATTAGTTGTTTGCGAAAGTGTCGCGCGAACACTATAGCACGTCTCCAGACCAGTACAAGAATATTACTACAAGATCGATTCCAGGACATTAGTCAACGCGTCGGTCTCTGTTGGCGCAGCGCATCGATTTGGGGTAAACGTTCTCCGAGACCATGGGCTTATCAGATCTGCTTATTAGGTGAAACGAAAGAACAACGGAAATAATTATTTGTCATGCAAATTTTATAATTTTCATAATTACAATTTTTCAAATACTGGTACTACAATGCATTTCAGAATTATCATTAACACTTTCAGGCCTGAGTTTTATTGTCATGATTTCATAATTATGATTCACAAAAAGGATCACAAACCTGCTGCATTTTATCTTGAAAATTGATCTGTAAATGTGATAGCAACACTTTCTATCTTTCCTATTGTAAACATTATATACAAATATTAGTGTGCGGTGACCCTTGACCCGAGCGCGTTCGCTGCGATATCACAGCTACCATGTATAAAGAGTCAACATTTTCTGTGAAATTCCAAAATTCAATTTCTTGCACACAATCATTTTTAACCACCGTAGTCTAATAAGGTATTTTAATATCAACAATCTAGGATAAATAGAATAGAAGAGGGTCATTATTGCTAATATTTTTTCATTTTTTGCAATGCCAGACAGGGAATTGTAGATTTAGGACACAGCAGGGGCCACAAGACGTTCGACTGTGTAATCGAAGGGGTCATCCATCCAGGTCAAAGTTCCATTGCTTTGTTAATGCAACATTGTAACTTTTTCTTTCCTAAAATATCTCAAAACCCAGACGGCGATCGCGATCGATAAAACCAAGACCAACAAAATACGCTTGGCCAGAAACTTTAAAAATCATTGGCACTGAAGGCAAGACTAAAACTGGTCCGATCCCCTGGTCAAATCGAAATATAATTCATTACTTTTTACCTGCGCTCAGTATAGGGGCTTAGAACATTTGACTGAAAAAATAATAGACACCACTGCTATCCTACTACCATCAAGCTGTTTTTTTCTTCACCTTTTAATTAATAACTTGCCATCAGAATTGGAAAGCCCGCTAATGCAAACTCTGAGTCATCTAAATATCATTTTTAAAACTGATTTCTTATGTATGTTTGATAATATATTTGTATTATTATGTACTTTGGTTGAAGTTGGAAGAAACGTGCATTTGTGTGCAAGAAATTAGATTTGGAATTTCACCAAAATGTTTATTCATCATACTTACATGGCAGTCTAATGATGAATAATTTTTTCCAATTCGAAAATAGGTAAATCTGTTTATTTATGTACTCTTGATTATTCATATTATGAGTATTTTGTTACCATCAGTTTTTATGACAGAACACGTCAACGTACATATATTACAGAAAGTCATTAACTTAGGTTTAATGAATTGATCCTTTTTCAACTGATTAAATGTTGTATAAATTACAACTCACAAAAAACAACATGATGATGAAGCAAAGATTGAATGAGGGAAAGTTCTGACACATATCCACGAAATCCAGGATAGAACTTTGTACTAATAAGGTAATTTTTATGTAGAATCTCAAGCAAAACATATACATAAATAAAAGTTTCAGGATGGGTTGGAAAATTAGTAGGTTGATTACCTACTGAGTATACATGTAGATTTTGTTACTGTCAGTTTTTATGACAGGACATGCCAACAAAATATATGACAGAAAGTCATTGTCATAAAATTAGATTTTAATGAATTGATCAGTTTTCAACACACTGCAGGAAATAGAACAAGTGGCAGCCACTTTGTTGTTTTGCAACCAAATTTGAAAAAAGAGAAGAAAAAACACTAGTTGGGTTCTCCAATTTTCACCATGGGTCTGCAAGTTATTCAGCATCATCAGATGAAAATGAATGCTGGATTTGTGCATGCAACATCTCACTTTCCATAAATATCTGGAGACTTGCAAATTGTGTACCATTAAACTTCAAAGATAGATATCATTTTGCCAATCATGTGCTCCAACAATTTCTGAATGAGATAAATAATTCTAAGTTTGGATGTAAATAGCGATTTTTCTTGGCATAAGGTAGAAGACTCCCACGTGCTATGCAAAGTTAGTCATTGCATGGGATTGCATACATGTAGAAATGCCAGAAACCATACTAGGAATATTGTCAGTTTATGATAAAACTTTCACAAATTATCCACTGAAAGGTGCTTTAATGACAAATATATAACAAATACCATATTACAGTGCTATCACGTGTTCACACGTGAGCTAATGTCATAGCAATGTCTGTCTGTCCGTGTGTGTGTGTCTGTCTGTCTGTCTGTTTAAACGAAACTCAAAAATGCCTGGACGGATTCAAGTCAGATTTGGTACATAGGAACCCATATGCTAGTTGTAAGAACTGATTAGATTTTGGTTTGTATGGCTAGCACATTAATGAAGTTATGAAAGATCTTTTTTTTCATACAATTGTTTCCTATGGAGACAATAATGACAGTATAGACATAAATCAAGAAATACCAAACAAAATTTCATGAAACGTTTTGCTGATGACAATCTCAAATCATTATGTAGATACTGTGAGTGTCATGTCAATTATCTGCTCTTTTGCATAAACTTTTGTAATTAGTGATATAACTCTGCTGATACCTGCTACACATATTGATCTGACAGGTATCTAATTTTACTGAGAAGCATTGGGCAGTGTCAAGTTAATAAATAGCTCATTTGCATATTTTATTTGTTTTGTAATTAGAAATATAACTCCGAAATAAATGCACCAAATTGATGAAATCTGCTGCAGATACTGATCTGACAGATATCTGACTTAGTTGTGAAGCATTTAGTAGTGTGAAGTTACTTAAGGGTTCATTTACATATTTAATGAACTTTGTAATTAGGTATATAACTCTAAAATTACGGCACCAAATTTGGTTAAACCTGCTACAGATATTGATCTGATAAATATATTATTGTCGCGTGAATCACTGAGCAGTGTCAAGTTAATTAAGGGTTCATTTGTATATTTAATGAACTTTGTAATTAGTGATATTACTCCAGAATTACAGCATTAACTTTGATGAAACGTGCTACATTTGTTAATCTGATAGATATCTAAATGTCCCATGAAGCATTTAGTAGTGTCCAGTTAATAAAAAGCTCATTTGCATATTAAATCAAGTTTTGTAATTAGTGATTTAACTCTCAGAGTACTGTGCGAAAGATGATGAAACCTGCTACACATAATGATATAATAGATATCTGATTGTTCTGTGAAGGGTACTACTATTAATGAACCTGTTGTAAAACATGTGCATTCAATTCACATCTGGTAATTACATTAAATTAGGAAGGCATCTTTGTTATTGCATTAGTAACTTCATACATGATGTTTATACCGGAAAAACTACATGTAGATGATACTTAAGAATCAAGAGTGTAGTGAAGTAACAATATTTTTATCCACCATGGCTATTGTTTTCTTTGAACAGGTCAAATTTGAACATGTGTCAAGCTCAAAATCATGGGGTAATGGATAATTGAATGTAAACATATCTAAAATAGTAGATTGAGAAACAGAATTTTACATGCTAAAAGTCTGTACCAGCCACAGCCAAACATTTGCAAAGTTTTTCAATTAATTTCCACCTATGGGAGGGTACTTCTGAAAAAGTGAGACAACTTGTCTAGTCACTGAACACACTTGCTTTGTATATAATTAGTATATTATTTCTTCCTCTGAGTGCTTGCTACTAGTATGCATGTAAGGTTAAAACAGCTTGGCAACGTTTAAAACAAAAGTGTTGATATAGACCACTGGTATAACAACATCTTGGACAAAGTAATCGTCAAAATAATCAAGAAAGGGCTATAAAATGAATCATTTATAGTGGATATAACAAAAAAAGTATTCATGTTTAAAAATTAACTTTTCTTCATAAATTTACATTTCATGAAAATAAATGGATATATTAACAGACAACATTTGGGAATTGAAGATTACTTGCAAGCTATTTTTACAGTGCATCTCAAATAAACAAAAGGGACATTCATTGCATATTTTGGAACAAATTCTCTCTCTTCTTAAAGCCATAAAACATGAATTTCGACAGACTAAACGGAGTATTATGATTTTGTGAATGTATGAGTAATGTAAATTTTGCTATTGTTGGTAAACCATAAAAAAGGATGGCAAAAATTCTTTTTATTTCATGATATACGGGGCAAACGAGCTTTTTATGGCCACTGAATTGTAACTCTGAAATGTTTTGTTATATCATTCATTACAATGTGAATGACCTTTGTATTGTACCTGCAAAGTGTGATAAACTTGCTAGATTGCATATGTCTTAGTACGTAAGCATATATATATATATATATATATATATATATATATATATATATATATATATATATATATATATATATATATATATATATATAATATATATATATATATATATACACACACATTGATTTTCGCCATAATTTGCAAAGGGGGCCATGGAAAAATTACAATAAATAGAAAATCCTCCAGGCCCCCTTAAAATAAATTCTGAAGTTTCCGCCGGTCACACCACAGGGCGTAAAGGGGCAGCAAAAAAAACCCCAAATAAACAAAAAAAACAAATATACAAAAAAAGCGTACAAATTCATAGTAAATAATAAACACAAAGACAAACAAATACAAATAGACAAACAAACAAACATACAATATCATAGAAAGTTGAATAAATTACAAAAATACAAGCAAATGTATACACACATGCAAATACATATTTGTATGTATACAGTGCTTTTTGCTAAGGTTGGGGAATATTGGTAAATGATTTGGGAACCCTGGTAACATATCTGCTGACTCCCCTGATTGCATTGATGTACTGAGGGGGAACCCCAGTAACATTTACCGGTACCAGCCTTAACAGAAAAAACTCGGGTATATATATATATAATATATATATATATATATATATATATATATATATATATAATATATATATATATATAGATATATATATATATATATAATATATATATTATATATATATATATATATATATATATGGATGTGTGTGAGTGTATGAGACAACAGCAAATATATATTCAAAAATAGATTGAAATGATTTACTGAAAAGCTCATGCAACACATCCGACGCAGTACCACTACTAACTGTAATGCCGTCGCATGTTGAATATGTTCGATAAGCTGTTCAGTCAAAACATATGCTGTTGTCTCATACACCCAAACACATATAGATTATACTGGTCCGGGAATCACAATCGTCGCGTACGCGTGCCGGAATGAACGCATTGCGCGAGGTGCGAGGCGCGTGGCATTTTGCGTGTCCAATGCGTCCTGTCATATGTCGTGTGCCTCGCCACAGGCTCGATTTTCAATTTACGCTTTCTCCGCAAAAGAGTCGATGGTTCAGACACACGCCAGAGAGACGTCGTAGATCACTGTCTGATGTTGAGGTATTTTGGTAACAGAAATGGTTACATAGTTGTACTGAACACAAAGGTTTACAAAGAAAACATTGAAACATTGTTTGATTTGGAACGTTGACCTCGCCAGTTCTGCAGGCTATTATGCGATCTCGAACCAGCTCTCTGATTGCACTTTGACGAAACTAAAAATAATTTTTTCCAATACAAAAAAAGGTAAATCTGTGTATTATGTATGCTCGATTATTCATATTGACATATTTGATAATACTACGGTGGTTATTAAAGGATTGTGGGCATAAAAGGAATTTTGGAATTTCACTGAAATGCTGCTTTACTGTACATGGTCGTCTATGAGAGACGACAGAACTATGATAAAAATGTTGCCAATATAAAACATAAATTCAACAAAATCTGTGCATTTAGAGACATTTGATAATTTATATACATTTTAAAATCTGTCCCATATGTTTATGTCCATCAGTTTAACTTTTTTTTTAATAATTATGAAAAAACGATTTCATAATTAGAATTTATTTAAGAGGAGAACTCGACAAAAAACGCGTGCTCGGCCAGAGGACGGCCTGGGCGCGCATGCGCGCCGGCCGGCCGCTTTTGTAATACACAACTCATACACATACAGCGTTTTTATCGAGTTCTCCTCCCCATAAAGGAAGCACAACGCGGATGAAATATTATGCGAACTCGGTTATATAATATCAATATTCAGAATTAAGATTTATTATTTTTAATAATAAAAATTAAGATTTATTTTGATGATGAAAAAATATCATATTTTAAACTATTAGTTTCAAGTTGGCCTGTGAAATATGTTTATAAAAAAGACCATCCCCCTTGGACAGTTTTCTAAAAGTGAACCCCATTTCCCCCCCCCCCCCCCCACCCCCCCGCTAAACCCCACTGTAAATACTGAAGGCTCCCAAACCGGAGAGAGAAAATGGCAAATGAATGATCAACGCCTGTTACGGTATACAGCAACTTACAGCCTGCCATGCAGAGCTAGAATTATCAACTCTGTGTATTCGGAAGAACGTCACACAATCAATCAACATTCATAAAATAAGTTGCCATGTTTAAAAATGATATTTATATGACTTAGAGTTTGTATGCTGTATGTAAACATTCGCATTAGGCGAAATTAGGGGAAATTAGTTGCAAGTCATGGTTGCCTGTGTAGTTTTTATGCACGAAGGGGGCGCCGAAAAATATCAAACATCCAGATATCTCTGATATATATATATATATATATATATATATATATATATATATATGAAAGTCATGCAGCTGGAGGGCATGCTGAAAAATATTGTTTGATATTTTAAAGAAATGCACCAAAGGACGCGTCGAAAAATTCTAAACATACAGATATCTCAGATTTATATATGTCTGATATATTAAAGTTTTGTACTAGGACGAGGCTCTGAAAATATGTCTTATCATCATTATATTTTCTCTTTAGCTTAACGTGCTGAAATAATTTTGTGAGATCTTGAATTAATTTTACTAGTACCTCGAATTAATTGGTTAGTGGTTGCAGAATTAATTTTGTGTTTCGTGGAATTTGACAGCTAATTCCACAGTTCTTTGCGCACACTTCTTATTCATCAAATGGAGGCGGATACGAACACTTCTCTCGCATAGTAAAGTGGGCTTTGCGTAAGTTTACAGGCGTAGCTTAGCACATCGTGTACCTAGGCGACGCGGATGTGCTCGAAAACGAAGACAATTGCAAGTTTTGGATTAAAAATCGGCTGTTTTCGGCGGAAAAAATTGCGTGCCGCAAAATCCGCGGGCGCCAGCGCGGTCAGGAGGGATGTGGTAGGAAGCCTATAATAGCTAGTAACACAACAGGGGCTCGGACTGAATAACAGTAGGTAAGTAAATAGCGGAAAACAAGTTTAAAAAGGGTCAAAAAAGAAAAAAAAATATTTCAGCACGTTCAATTTAATAGAAAATGGAAATCTTTCCGATATACTGATAAAATTAGTTCTAGACTACACAAAATTAATTCCAACATAAAATTAATTGAACGAATACTAGCTTCATTTTAAAGAGCGGTGCGTAGGCTATATTGAGTCTCGACTCCCGCTGAGTCAAGCAAAGTGCACGTGCACGATGCGTTGTCGCCCCAATGCAATAATTTGTGTACATCACATGAATGTGCTGATTCAGATATGTCTTTCACCATCGACCCAAAATTATTTTCACCAAGAGGTGAGTTACAGAGCCAAACTTTATCTGTGTATCAAAATTCGGACTTTGGTCTTTGAAACAAAGCGGACTGTTTCAGTTTTTCTCGAGGGTCTATGGTTTAGATAGATACGTTCACTGCAAATGCACCGACTAGGCAATTTTCGAAATTTCTGGTTTAGCGGCCTGTTTTTCCACTGCTATCAGTGCTAAAACAGTATTTTAGCATCGGTGGAATGAGCTCCTGCCCAGTCAGAATGGCGCATGGTAGTATGATATAATATAATTTAAATTATACAAGTAATTTGAAAGTATAGGGTTTTCAGAATGCCCTTGCTTACACTGAGTTGCGTAGTCTAGTCGCACGGAGACTGGGAACGCGCCTTCAGCGCACTTGGCAGAGAACGAAAGTTCAACGTGCGCAGTGCAGTGCACTTGACGAAATTGTAGTTCAGGAGGATAATTTCACAAGAATTAAAATGTGTCCTGATACAATGTTCAAATCGCCGTTGTTCCATCGGTTTGCTAGTCTGGAACCCTAAATAGATATAAAATGTTTATGCTGCAGTTCTCGCCATATCACTTCTGAATCGATTGGTTGTGAACAACAGCTTAACAGGGGCGCGTTCGATTTGCACGATCATGATTATCAGGTTATGTACATGTCGAAACGGAGGTTGTAAACAAAACTGTCTATCACGATTTTAGTCAGACACGGCTAGGCTGCCCTCAGTGTTGGGGCATTTCTGCAGAGTTGCAGCATACATAGCGACGCCTTCAAGTTTATCAGTAAACGTTTCCATCAAACCTTTGTGTGGAATAGTTTATTGTACCTACTGCGAAACGGCGGTAATTTTAAAGTTTGAGAGAGTAAAATTTGATTTTTAAAGCAATCATTATTTTAAGCAAATTTAGTCGCAAGATGCCGGTTTTATCGCCTCAGTTATTAAAAATAAAATACCTTGATTTACAACGAAATTTGACAAAAAGAATATTTGTCTATTTGTTCAGAACACAGTGCAGACTACCTAGGCGCACTGCGAGTATAGGAGTGCATGCCTGCTTTCAACACTGCGGTGGCTGTGTCAAAATGAAAACATTAATTCGAAGAAAATGGAATATTAACCATGTAATATAGCATAACTTGAGTTTTTCTATCGTATTGAAATTGCATCGCAAAATCAGTCTGGCAAGTTTCATTCTTGCTTTTCAACTTTTACTCTCTCTCTGTTAACCATGATTGTAGTACATTTTGCGCATTTTGCTATACTGCCGCGGGAAGTAGCGCGCCCTCTCGCGGGGCGGTCAGAGGTTACTAAGGGCAGGGGCAGTTGGCAGTTGGCGGAGAGTTCAAAACTGATCGTATCCGAGTAAACGAGGCGGCTGCCCTTTACACAAAATCTACGTCCATAGCTCAGGTAAACCTGAACACAAGTTCGATAAAAGTGTTGTTTCATCTTTACTGCAACGTTTATTCTGCCGTCAATGCACGCCTTCCTCGAAGGGACACTTTTAGGCGGTCTTCTGCTGGTACACTTCCGGATTACGAGTTTTGAATTATTGATTTGTCAAGACACGTATGCCTGAATTTACATATAACCCTTTTCCTGCCAGACAGTTAAATAACTGTATTACTTCCCATCAGCCAAGTCAGTAAAAAGCGGTATTGAGCCAAAACATGACGTATTTTCTTTTCACCCGCTTGGCTTGGTATGTTATAGCATCTTTTGTCCAAAAAAAATCAAGTTTACAGTATTATGTTTTCAACAGCCTTCAAATGTACAGTATTATGTTAAAATAAATCATATGGAACACGTTGTGTTTCATTAATTTTAATCATCTTGACCTGGTGGTGAAATATGGACTTGGCAGGAAAAGGGTGTAAAGCAGTCATTGGTTTCAGAATGCACGACCAGTCTCTACGCGAACTCGCCGGGCAAAAGAGCAAGAATGGCGAGAGCTTCAGGAACTCCGAATTACCCAATCCCTCGAAGAAACTCTGAAAGAAAAGGAGAGGCAGCTTGGCGAGGAAAAGTCAAGATTCAAAACTGACAAAAGCTTAAAGAGGATTTCAAGTACAACTACAAACTTCTACAAGAGAGGGGTCTCGAACTTGAACACTACAACTCAAAATTCTTGGACTTGAAGGCCACATCGACGCCAAGAATGCCGAGATCAGCGAATTGAAGATCAAAATAGACGAAATGAGATCAGCATTGGACAGGGAAAACAAGGCTAGGGAGGAATTGCAGATTCACTACCAACAACGTCTTAGGGAAAAACAGAAAGAAGTTGATATGTTGAGAAGGTGAGTTCCATGGCTAAGAATGCAGAGTTACTTAGTAAACAAAAAAAACACCAGTAAATAAATAAACTAAATAAATAAATAAATATATGTAAATAGATAAATAGAATCAATACCCGCAGGCCACAATGTTTTCAATCCCTGAATTGCCTGTTGATATTCATTCAGATGTCTTGTTCAGAACATGTAGAGATTGTTTCTTTCATGTGTAATTATTTTCTGTATAAAACACATTATTTGTCCAATAGTTTTGCCACAGTCCCTCCACAAAAGTGGTTTTGCATAGTAAATCCTATTGTGCGTTCGAACATGAGTCCTTATTAGCATATCAATAGAAGTCAAAGTTCGCTGCTGGAGTGAAAATCTTGAGTACTCCTCGGAAAATCAGCCGAATTACGTAAACGAACCAGAAATTTTGTTCACAAAAGGAGTTAGGGAATGAGCAATAATCAGAGTTCAGGCAGGTATAGGTCATTTTATTGAATTACACTCACTTTGGTTTATTTTGCCGTTCAAAGTTCCGATACATGTTGTGTCGTCGTAATAGACCCACTTTCGCTGGTAGTTGGCCCGCAGCTATCCGTGGCGGGGTTACCTTTGACCCACATAGTGATACCCGCTACCCTGCCAACAGATAGCTGCGTTTCCACAGCTAGGATCATGAATGCTTGTAAAATTGAAATTTCTTCCTTGTCTCAATAAAGTGTGTCATTTTGGTCAACCAGCTCATGAACATGAATGTTATTCAATTAATCAATCTTCATTGAAGTGTGAAAAGGTGTGAAAAATAGTTGACAAGACTACTAGTAGCAGATGGGTCTTGTCAACTATTTTTCACACCTCGTGCATCCATTATCTACAAGTACCGACTGCAAACTTCACCTATGGACTGTGGTTGGACTGACCCACTTGATACTCACCACTATAATCTTCATTATTACTTTATTTCTCAGTGCTTGATGATTATATATTAATATATTAAGTGGTCATTAATATTATCAGGTTTGCACAAGTTTTAGATGCCAGAAATTTGTTCCTGTTTTTCATATTTGGAAAGCTCTGATACCTTGAAAGTATGCATGTTATCAATAGGTACTAGGTGGTGCCTCTATAGCTGCAGTCAATATGCCATGTTCAGCTCTAAACTTCTTTTAAGACAACCACTTATCAGAACATTTGGCAGTCTGTGGTTTCGCACAAATTTTGTCTCGTTTAATTTGCAAATTTAAGTGCGCAAATTGAAACTGGTGATCCTGCTAATGTTTTCTTAGAGACAGTTACATTTTTCTGATTTTTGAAATGCTGCAGAGTGCAGATGATTGTCAATTTTTTTGGTCTGGATTAACTTTCGCCATGCGACTGTGCACAGCATTGTCTCTGGAGTGTCAAAGAAAACTATCAGTATTCATAACATTTGCTGAGACAGTTTCTTGTAAAATATTTTGAAGTAAACTTATCAAAATTGGCAAGTTCACTGAAAATTCAATCTGCATATCGTCAAATGACAAAGCTATGACAACTAAGATTTCCGGCTCACTTCTACCTCCCTGCACAGACAAACACTTTGTGGTACGTCATTCAACCATCTGAACCATGCATGGTCCAGACTGTTGTTCTACTGTCTTTCAGGCTGACTGTTCTTGATCTCTTCTCAGCGGTTTCATTGTTTTCAATTTTTCATATCAGTTGCCGTTTTTATCCCTAAATTTCTTTCCGAGCTGTGGATACTAGCCATCTAAAGCCCTCGTAACTGCCCGCTTCCCTCGATCTGCTTCGACCGTCCATTCAGAAAGTTGACAGCGTGTGAGTGTTTTGGTGTCTCGAAACTACCATAATGCATGGCACACCATTCCAGTATCAAAGTACACAGACCTGGGGATTTTGAAACCATTTCACGCATGCTCATGTTAGCACAGGTCAAAGTCCAAAGCTAGCTGTCACCATGTGTCGATGCACCGATGACAAGGGTAGAGTAGGTTTTGAAAGACGAGATACATTGTATGACAGTATTTTCCCTGAATTCACAATCTTAACTGAAAGCCAGGCTTCAAACTTAACAAATGTTCGTAAATGGCCAAATGGACATTTATTTTCTTTCGTACGTTTTCATTTTTGTTCGTAATTTACGAACGTTACGAGCGACAGCGAGAGCACAGATGAGGGATAAATTATCTTTAATGGCCAAAACTGTAACTGCCTGTGAGTTCACTAATAAGAACAACTATTTATCAATGAAAAAGAAATAAAATACAACATGCAATATTTTGCAGTTCCAAAGAAGCTGAAGTGAAAATTGAGAGAGATGAACTTAAATGTTCAAGAGAAATTTAAGGCGTGAATTGCAAAAAGTCGAAGAGGAACTGGAGACCCTATGCTATGAAATGAAGGTAAAAATATAGAATGTGCATCAGGGGTGACCACAACTAGTGGCCGAATGTCCAGGACCATCATATCTTAATGCTATCCTGGTAAAATGTGATCAAGAATGCAGGGTTAGCGACTAGACTGGGATTTCTGGAGTTTAAAGTTGAAGCTGGTCATGGCACCACCATGTGCCAAATTAGACTCTCTCACAGCCCCTCGCTGGCTTCACCTCTGACCATAATACTGCCTTCAGCAGGTGAGCTGAGCGAAGCTCTGCTCAGCGAGCCGGTCAAGCTGCTACGCTATAACCCAGCTGGCTCGATGAGCCTCGCTTGCTAGAAAGACCGTTGAGGGCACTTCACCATATGGTTGAGGATAGAGCTGTGTAGTGGACGAGGGGCTGTGAGAGAGTCTAGTGCCAGATGCACTTGCTGACCTGCCCATGTACAATTTCTAAAGCACTTCATAAAACAAAATTCTGTTCAGTGACAATGTTGCTTATTTATATAATAATAATAATAATATTTTTTATTGCTTGCTTGTAAATATAGGATTTACATCACATTTGTGGCAATAAAAGTGTGATACAAAAATAAGTTAAAATTTTCTTCAATAAAGATAAAGTATTACAGTATAATAATAGCAGCTAATAATAAATATAACTAGGTATTTCTTTGTTTGTATAAAGTAAAAATATAATCTGCAAGTTGTTCATTAAAAGATAACTCTTGTTTTGTTAGTAGAGAAATAAGCTGATTTCAGTATTGTCGTTTGGAAAATTGATTTCACTGAAAAAGTTCTTTCTTTTGACTGTATTTCTGACAGACAAATAAAAAGTGTGTTTCATCTTCAATACTGTTGGTGTTACACTGATTGCAGTATCTTTCAGTAATTGGGTTTTTGGAACAGTGTGTCTCCCTTTTTCAATTGCTAGATCATGATTGCTAATGCGAAGTTTGGTGAGTAATTTTCTTTTCTCACCTTGTAACTGTGTTAAGTAGGGTTCTAATCTAAAATTACGTTTTATTTTGGCATACATTCTTAGTTTACTATTTTCATCAGTGATCAAATTTTTCCAAAAGACCTCATAATTGTTTGTTAAATTTGTTTTCATTAATCCAGTTATAAATTTTTTATTAATGACAGAAAGCTTAGGAGATACCCTGTACATATAGACCTTATAAGATGTATATTTGATAAATAAGTGATCTGTGGTGTAGGAATGCACCTGTTATTTAGGGTTTTTTGGATCTGTCAATTTCTGATTAAGTATGGGCCAGCAAATATCATTGTAACTCTACAATAAAAAAATGAAAACAGGATAACTAGATTTACAATTGATACATGTCAAGGAGACCACACCCCCACAAAAACACAGTTCTCACTTGGAAATATTTACAAGAGTCCTTGGCATTTTGTGGGATGACTTGTCCTGTGGCAATTTGTGGATTTTTTAATTCTAAAATAATTCTAAGATAATTTGAAAAATATCTGGTGCATAGCATTTTCACTAGAGGGCATTCAAACTGTACCAGAGGGTGCCATTGCACCTGTTATTTATCTGAGGAGAAGTCTGAAAACTACCGGTAGACTTGCTACTCCAGAACATCTTTATCTGATGTACTGTCAACAGATGTTACATGTATCTGCACCAATTTGCTTCTAATGTGACTCAGTATACACATATTGACTGGCCATGAGGGCAAGAGCATACTTCTGTACCCTGAGGGACTGTGAGTCACCCCCAAAAACAGTCTGTTTTTTTGAAGAGTCACAGGTCTGAGGGGTTAATACATTGTACGTGTGCTGTTGCCTCATGGCCAATCAATGTGTGTTTTATAACACACCTCATCCACAGTCATGCATAATGTTACGTGCAGAGAAAACGAACAAAAGGGTGAACTCAGCAGTTAACGTTTAAACAAAATTTATTACGAAAATAAAACTAATTGCTAAGTCAGGGATAGAGTACAAGCTTTAAAAGTGTACAGACTACTTATCTCAGCAGGGACGGCAAAGCTCCAGTCTCAGAGTTGTAACAGTCAGTTGGATGAATGAACAGTCCTCGCAGGCTTGAAGCTGCACAAAGTCCACAGTATAAATCCAGCGTTGGCAGTGAAGGTCTTGAAAAGTCTTGAGAATGACTACTGCTGGAGTTTAGTAACACACAAGAGACACGATCCCAAAAGTCTGACTGGAAGCTGTGCACGTCCCTTTTATAAAGGCATATAAGAACAATCTAGAACTTTTATTGACATGCTAATTACTGTTCTAAAATTATCTCCCTTACACAACTAATCAACTTTCCAGAACATTCCAAACATGACTAATTGAATTCAAGGTTGTGAGGTCATCAAGGGCAGTGACCTTGAGAATGTTCTAGACTAATTGAACTCAGGTCATGATGAGTGTGGGGTAAATGACCTACATAACACACCCCCTCTTCAAAAAAAGAAAATTTTTCAAAGAAAAATCTTTCTTTTGCAAATGTAATCTTGAAAAAGATTTAAGTACTCAATTTTTTTTCCTTACTCTAAAGTAAAACTTCTTGAAAGTGAACAACAATAAACTCTAAATACGAGAGAGACAGTCTGCAATTAAATTGTCTCTGCCTTTGATATGTCTAATATCAAGATTAAACTCCTGTAACATTAAACTCCATCTTAGCAATCTCTGATTTTTGCCTTTAAATTCTGCAGAAAAACAAGAGGGTTGTGATCAATATAAACCACTATTGCCTGATTTGAAGAAGTAACATAAACTTCAAAATGCTGTAAAGCTAATATCAAAGATAAACACTCTTTTTCAATTGTAGAGTAGTTTCTCTGGGATTTGTTAAATTTGCTAAATTTGTTAAAAATAGCAAACAGGATGATCTGTCCCATGACTATCCTCTTGCAATTGGATATTGGAAAACTCGAAATGGCACTGAATTTGGCATAAAGTATGGATTGCAAAGTCCAGTTATTTTTATTGAGTTCGATAAAGTCATTGTTCGGCAAATACATGGCTTCCTCTTGGAGATATTCCGCTTTCGCAGGATTCAGTCTGTCTGGATGTTGTTCCACTGGATTACTGTCGCAGACATCTTCGTTGTGATAGATGATGTTTGTCCTTGTTGGAACATCTTGAAACAAATGTTCATGGATTGGTTCTTTCAGCTGTTGTTGTTGTTCTGGCTGGAGGTGTGCCAACTTTGTAGACTCCAGCTTCTCCAGGATTTCTGAGTTCTGAAGCTTGACCGAGCCCAGCTTTGAGTTTAGAGTATTTTCACTCAAGTCAGTTTCAGTATCACTATCTTCATAATGGTTTGAACTGACTGCACTGACAGGCTGAGTTATAGTAGGATTATCCCTATCCAAATATGGCTTAAGCATATTTATGTGACATAGCTGTTTTTGTTTTCGCCTGTCAGGTGTTATTATGATGTAATTTAAATCACTCAATTTCTTATCAATTAGATATGGCCCAAAGTAACGAGCATGGAGTGGTTTGCCAGGAATTGGAAGTAGAACAAGAACTTTTTGACCTGGTTCAAACTTCCGTTTTGAGGTGCTTTTATCATATTTGATTTTCATTGACTGCTGAGATGACTCAAGATTTTCTCTGGCTAATTCACATGCTTTAGAGAGCTTTGTACGAAAATCTGAGACACATTGCAAAATATTCAGACAATCATCATCGTCTGATAGGAATTTCTCTTTAACGAGCTTAAGTGGGCCACGGACTGTATGTCCAAATACAAGCTCAAATGGGCTAAAACCAAGAGACTCCTGAATTGACTCTCTAACAGCAAAGAGCAAAAAATGAATTCCTTCATCCCACTGCTTCTCTGTGTCAAAACAGTAGGTCCTAATCATGTTTTTCAAAGTTTGATGAAATCGCTCAAGAGCACCCTGACTTTCTGGATGATAGGCGGATGACCTATACTGTTTAATGCCTAGCTGATCCATGACTTGTTGAAAAATTCCAGACATAAAGTTGGAGCCTTGATCGGACTGGACACATTTAGGAAGGCCAAATAAAGTGAAAAATTTGACTAAAGCTTCACTATAGTCTTTGTCTTTATATTTCTCAGTGGTATGGCTTCTGGGAACCAAGTTGATGTACACATAATTGTCAACATGTACTCATTTCCTGATCTTGTTTTTGGTAGGGGCCCAACACAGTCTATTAGTATCCTACTAAATGGTTCTTGAAATGCAGGAATTGGCTGTAAAGGGGCTTTGGAATGGTCTGATTTGGCTTTCCTACCATTTGACATGTGTGACAAGTTTTACAGAAATGTGCTACATCCTGCCTGAGATTAGGCCAATAAAAGTGACTGAGAATTTTATGATAAGTTTTCCTGACTCCTAAGTGACCAGCCCAGGGGGTTTCATGGGCCAGGCGCAATATTTCAGCACGGTAGGGCTTTGGAACCACAATTTGATGTTTATAGCCCAGTCGTCATCAACCAAAACATCTGGAGGTCTCCATTTACGCATGAGAATACCAGATTTTGTATAATAGGAAACAGAGCTATCTGAAGTTTTACCTTCATCATCTACCCTGTCAAACAAAGACAAAATATCTGGGTCTTTGTGTTGTTCTGCAATGAGATTTGATCGAGAAAATGTCTGACTTTTGTCAGCAGAAGTTTTACTGGAAGTTTCAAATCCACGAGGGATAACGGAATGATCCGTGTCAAACACCTGACTGAGAAAGGTGTCATTTAAGTCAACATCTGTGACATTATTTTTGAGAGTATTTTGATTCTCGGAAGTTTTCTTTGACATGGCTCGAGTAATGGCACATGAAGGAAATAAATCGGGTATCTCTTGTTCAATTGGCTCTGGATTTTGATCTAAACTAGGATTATCAGTCACAAGTGGATTAGTAATGACTTTGTCCCCAGCAAGGTCGTTTCCAAGAAGAAGGTGAATCCCTTCAAAAGGCAAAAAAGGCCTAATACCTAAAGTCACAGGTCCAGAAACAAAGTCCGAAGACAAATAGACATTATGGAGAGGAACAGGAATTAGTCATTACAATCTACCCCCTTAATAAGAACTTTAGAACCTGAAAATGACTTTTCAGAAAACGGCAGGGTATCTGCCAACAAAAGAGACTGGGAAGCCCCGGTATCTCTTAAATTTTGACAGGGGTAGCGAAAGAGAAATCACTAGAAAGTGATATAAAACCATTATGAATAATGGCTCGAAAATACCCATAATGCTATCTTGAGAAGAATTGACCTTGACCTCATTAATTGGGGATAAGAGGGGTTTAACCTCAGAAAATGTGTTGCACACATTATTAGACTCTAATTGAGTTGATGAAGAAATAAAGCCGGTGGGCTTAGATCCACTTTGACCACTTTGACCTTCACGTTTTCTTCTCAATTTGAAACACTCTGACATTAAATGGCCGTCTTTCTTACAATAATTACAAGAAAGTGTACCAAACTGTTTGTCAGAAGGAGATTGAGACTTGGGATCTGATGATGTGGGAGTGTTACTTGAACTCTGTGAACTGTTGTCATTTGATTTCCTACTGTCCTTTGAAAAATTCTTGGATGAAAAGGACGAGTTAAATTTACCTGCATTGTTTCTGTATGAAAAGGACTGGGATGGTTTGCTGAGAAATGAAGATTTGTGGGTCAATGAATAATCATCGGCCAAACGTGCAGCAACCTCCAATGTATCTGCCTTTTGTTCATTGATAAACGTCTTGATGTCACTCCGGATGCACCTTTTAAATTCCTCAATCAAAACAAGTTGTCGTAATTTGTCATAATTCTGACTGACCTTTTCAGAAGAACACCAGCGATCAAACAGTTGTTCTTTTGTTCGAGCAAATTCAACATAAGTTTGATCCTTCACCTTCTCACAATCCCTAAATTTCTGACGGTAAGCTTCAGGCACCAACTCATAACCCTTGAGAATTAATTCCTTCACAGAATCATAATTTGAAGCCTGCTCTACTGACAACTGAATGTAAATTTCTCTGGCTTACCACCAAAGCACTCTGCAAAAGCATAGACCAGGACTCCTTAGGCCAATTCAGACTCTGAGCAATTTTCTCAAAATGGAGAAAATATTTGTCAACATCCTTTTCTTGGAAAGGGGGAACTAACCTGAAATGCTTAGTGATGTCAAACTTGTCTGAAGGGAAGAATTTTCCTGACTGTCCAAGCTCTAAACGTTTTATTTCTACCTGTAATCGCTGTTCTTCTAATCGCAATTCTTTTTCTCTCTGTCTTTCTTCCATTTCTAATCTTTCCTGCCTTTCTTTTTCTTTCTGTCTTTCTTCCATTTGCAATTCTTTTTCTTTCATTTCCTTTCTAATTCCAATTTCTTAAGCTCCAAATCTGCCTGTATTTCTAATTCTAATTTTTTGAGTTCGAAGGAGGACTCAGGCTCATAATCTTTTAAGGCAGACTCCTCAAAATGGCCAGAATTAACTAAATGTTTTGCAATCTTGAACTGTATTTCCCGCTTGCGCATAGATCTTTTGACATCTACTTTAAGGAAATTTGCCAGTGCTATGAGGTTGTCTTTTTGAGGGAATTAAATGTGTCCTGATCGAGGTCATCCATAAATTCGTCTGGCTTGAATTCCGCCATGATTGAATTTCGCTGAGTTCACAGTGTAAAGTAGTTTTGAAAAGGTAGGCAAAATGTTGTCAAACGGCTCAAAATATTCGTATCCCGGACAAGCCCCCAATTGTTACGTGCAGAGAAAACGAACAAAAGGGTGAACTCAGCAGTTAACGTTTAAACAAAATTTATTACGAAAATAAAACTAATTGCTAAGTCAGGGATAGAGTACAAGCTTTAAAAGTGTACAGACTACTTATCTCAGCAGGGACGGCAAAGCTCCAGTCTCAGAGTTGTAACAGTCAGTTGGATGAATGAACAGTCCTCGCAGGCTTGAAGCTGCACAAAGTCCACAGTATAAATCCAGCGTTGGCAGTGAAGGTCTTGAAAAGTCTTGAGAATGACTACTGCTGGAGTTTAGTAACACACAAGAGACACGATCCCAAAAGTCTGACTGGAAGCTGAGCACGTCCCTTTTATAAAGGCATATAAGAACAATCTAGAACTTTATTGACATGCTAATTACTGTTCTAAAATTATCTCCCTTACACAACTAATCAACTTTCCAGAACATTCCAAACATGACTAATTGAATTCAAGGTTGTGAGGTCATCAAGGGCAGTGACCTTGAGAATGTTCTAGACTAATTGAACTCAGGTCATGATGAGTGTGGGGTAAATGACCTACATAACAATAAGAACATACCATATACAAAACTTGGTGCGTGTAATATGTTGGAGCGGTTCAGCAAGAAAAAGGTTTTCCTGACATCGTTACAATATTTCTGCAAAATGTTCAATGCACCTTTGATTATCGTTTTCGTCTGTTTCAAGTCCTTGTTGGAAAACCAGAGCATTCAGTTCTTCTTACGATAAACCAAGAAATTTCTTGACCATCTCTTCGCTCGGCTGCAGACGAATCTTGTCTACATTCCAGTTCACGCATGCTCTAATGTCATTTTTGAAGTCAGCAGGCATCATTTTTCGGAACTGATGCCTGGCAGGCAACAGTTCCAACAAATGATACCTAATGACGTCGTTTACATGGATCAGTGCAAAAGAACGCACCCCATGTGACTATCAATTGACGAATTTGAACAGAGACTGCGGATGAGGTATGATATAAAGTCCTTTGATTTGTTTATCAGGCCAAGTTACTTGTCAAAGAACTGGAGGTGGTGAAAGCTGCTGGAGAACTCACATCCACGGATCTGAAACACGCAGACTGTACCACCAGGGAGCTGGAAAAGAAACTGAAAGAAAAAGAATGGGAATTGACCGACACTAAGGCAATGAAAGACGCAAGGTAAGCTTGAATGTCAACTCCTTCATGATCAGATAATGGTGTAACCACATTATTTTCTGTGACAAAGGGTGACATGGCCATGCCATCGTCTTCTTTTGTCAGACAATCATTTCAAAGGATCAGTAGATTTAGGCCAAGAAAAATAAAAAGTTTGTTTCTCATCCTCGCGTAAGTCAATTCAGACCCACCACATCAACCTTTTATTCTGCTCATGAGGAAATAAAATGAAAAAAAACGCGCAAAAATATGCGACGATAGTGCATACCACAGTGCTGTATAAAACAGTACTGTAGACAAGATAACTGACACTAACATTCCATTAAGAACTGTACACACATGTCACTATTATATCAAGATGTCAAAACTGCATTGCTGTACTAAAAGTCAAACCGCCAAAATGTTGCTGCAGTGTATACAAAAATAGTAAAGCAACGCTGCTGTGCATATATCTCTGTGTGCATTCCCAGTTGTTTTCATGTTTTTTGTGCATTCTTGTTGGTTGAAGAATAAAAAAAATTCAGAGGAAAAACTCAAGTCACCTCGTCATTTTTGCTATATGTTTAGGATGAGAAAAAAACTTTATTTTTCTTGGCCTTATCTGTCAATGTATTTATTGTAGTTTTCTTACTGTAATGGCCATGTGCATGGTACGTTCCATGATCTTCTTCCAGGGGCATTATTTCTTGTGACAAGAGCTCCCCAGTGCATCTTGTTGAGATTATATTCCATTGCATGCAAGTTTAAACATGATACATCACACAATATATTGTATATCAGTCAGTGACAAGCTCTGATTCATCCGTTGCTGTTCATTGTACACCATTGTTGAACTTTCATCCAGTGTCATTCAACCTCTTCAGTGCCTTGAATGTTGGAAATTTCTGGCGTTATTAATAAATCACCATATACCTTGAGTTCTAGAAAATGCCAGCATGATACTATACACGTCTATATTGTCTTTGGTGTAAGATAACATCAGCAACAGTAATCAGTAGTCAAGGCTTTTTTCAGCATTTTTTCAAATTTTTAACTACAGTGTGAACATGTAAGTTGTAGAATGGGTTGAAAACACTATCAGTCTTCAGGACAGAAATTACACTGTGCTAGTGAATGGCCAACCTGTCCACAACACCATTGCTAGTTTTCAACTTTGCAAATCATAACATGATTACAAGGTCAAGTATTGACCATTGATATCAAGAAACATTGTTTAAAAGTTGTTAGGAATGGTCATGTAATTGTAATGATGATCACACTGAGCTGCTCAACCCCCACCTCCCCCCCCCCCCCACGATTCCCTTTAAACAACTCCACAATTAACATTGATAACAATGGAATTGTTGAAACCATGTCAGTGAAAGGGTCAGTCCTTTTGTTAAATCATTACATCTCAGTTACATGATATTTATTTATTGTACAGGATCCAGGAACTGGAGAATGAAATGCGTCAGATGGAGAACTCAGTGGAGAGAGCACAGCAGGATTTCCAGAGAAGGTAATATACTGGTACTTAACTCCCTAGGATTGCCCATAATTCTGCTGGCCAGACTAAATTTTATCAAAAGTCATATGTTTTCTTACAAGGAGGATCCAATCCCAGATGCAAATACACAGAATTTTTCATCCGTATACTTACCACTGCATTTTAGGGGTCATTTTGAGGAACACTTGATTCTCGTGCTTCAAACTAATCACAACAAAATTCTCATTTTTTTCTCCGTCAGACTTTGTATAACTGTTCTGTGTCTTTCTCATAAATGGTACATTATTTAAAATTTTGATATGATATTCTGATATTTTGATAATTATCATAAGCATATACCAGTACATGGTTATCAATAAATAAATTAAACGTAAAATAATTATAAAACCCCATATCCTTATTTTTTGCCGTTTACTTTCCCAGAGAGGAAAAGATATATTGATTTTTTGAAAAACTGAAGTCAAGAAAATCTTTCTGAATTCAGTGAGACATAAATAAACAAATCCATGCTCTGTTTATTTGTTACCTGCCAAGCATTTATTGCACAATAGAGCTGTTTGCATTTACAGGTTGTTACTGAATATAGCTGCAAGTGTGTGACATCAGACACTGCTTCTTGAAATGTGGACAACTTTTGTCAATGATGTATGCATGGCTGCTGTAGCTTGTAATCTTAGCCATTAATATGTCTGTTCTGCTGTTCATTGTTAAATTGACACTTGACAGTCGCCAAAACTGGTATTTTCAGTCTCCTTGCATGCATTATTTCCAAAAACATAACCTAAATTTTCGGACTAATATTTATTTTTCCATATTAGAGGGACAAAGTCGGCCATTTTTCGTGAATTTTGTTTGATGCAAGATACTTCTTATGTTGTTTGACATGTTGAAAGATACTGAATAAATGGGTGACCATGCATATACCGTATTCCTCCGATTCTAAGACCCCACCAGTTTATAAGACCCCCCAGGATTATTTTATCAATTCGTAATTAGCTGTTAGTTCGTTTATAAGACCCCCCAGGGGGGTACACCCGAATTTTGACTGGAACAATAGAGCCATTGTCATGTAATGGCACCAGAATATCCACAACACCTACTTTGCTTATCAAAGTTACAAACAAGTGTCAAAGTGAAGTATCAAACCTCACACACATACACGCACACTATTGTTGGGGTTTGGAACATGTCAATCGGGAACAGTTCTATCATTTCCTGGCGATAAAACTACACTTGGATTTCACTACCTAAATGAACAATATAAGGAGTTGGATTTTTAGCGTCTCGATCTAGTACAATGTCGTCTTTTCGTTACTGTCATTTTGCTACCATCAAAATAAGCAGATTTTTCAACATCTGATTATGTACGAATCGAACATTTCGATGCAATTTGGCTACCATGAAATGAACATTTAGGATCGTCGGGTTTTCGGACTTGTCGATCAAGTACGATTCGCTCATTTCATCACGATCAAACAAACACAATTTACACTCATACAACACAAAAGAGTTTGGGTATCAGTAGTTCTCTTTTTGGAGACTGTTGTCGCCCTTAAAAGGGCCGTTTCATTTTTTTGGTCAGCGGCATGATTTGGTCTGTTTTAGTGAATATGTACGGTGAAAACAGCCACGGTACCTGATTGCTTTAGCAGAGGTACAGCCGCATTATTTGCCAAAACACCGACGTGACATTTCTCTGCCATGCCAACTCTTGGAGAATGGATGAATGCTTTCTTCTTTGCCTTCAAGTAGTATTTTTGTTGACTGACATGTCACGATCGATGATATTTGAAAGTAACCGTGCTGCATCTTGCTTCAAACTTTCAACTTTGCAACCATCTTGAACAACGGCTACAGCATTTCGATCGTGTATGTTGTCTGCATCTCGGCGAAGTCCATGCGGCAAACCAAGTTCTAGCTGATTGCGACGGTTGTTAGGCATGCCGACAGCGAGAATGTTTTTAATAATTACTTTTTTCTTGCCCATGACGACCATGCACTGTCTTATGACTTTTCGGAAAATAAAGTCTACGATAAATCGACGCATTTTTATAGGATCTTGTGACGATGTCGGGAAATCCTTTTGTTGCCGTTATCAATAGAAAATTTGGGACGTGTGAATGACACGAGCTTTGAACTTGCTTCACTCAACTTTTACACTTTTGTTTTCATACTACTGAGGCAAAAGACTACGGCACATAAAAAGTTGCTCTTTAAATGGTGTGCTTATAAAGATTTTTTCAACAGTTTTCTATCAGGTACGGTATCTTTTGTGATCATTGTGAATAGCTGCACGTTTCTCTTACGTTCAAATTTACCATTAAAGTAGGCCTATAAGAAGATTTTTTCAACAGATTTCTATCACGTATAAAAGTTTTCTTTCGTGATCATTGTGAAGAGCTGCAAGTTTTCTCTTACGTTCAACTTTACCGTATAAGCAACCAGTGAAAATAGAAATATCATTGGCATCGTAAAATCTTTCAAAAAGACGATATCGACTTCGACTGGTTTGACTTAGATGAAGAGGGCAATTATTGTGTTGACAAACGAAACGCGATATCCAAAGTTTCTTCCGCGCATGAACTGAAAATTCTTTGAATTTCTTCCGTTTATGTTTCATCAATTTTGTAGTTTTTCTCATGTAATGAAGGTATTAATTGTTTGAACGGCATTTGTGTGTGTCCTTTCCTGAACTAGTCCCATCAATGAGTAGAACGATAGTGTAACAGATTTTCAAGATTATGCACGCTTTCGAAGTCTTGCGAGGGAAAAATACCCAACTTCATAAGCTTAAACGGCCCTATACACTTACAGTTAGAACAAAAACGTGCATGATCGTACCATATTCCGAACAGTTGATCATAGATGACTGAATTCCACATCAGGAGACATTTCGGTCATCGATACAAGTAATAAAAAAACTTCGGGTGTATTGCCAAAAATCAACACATCAAATATAAAGCAGATTGGCGCTGAAATCTTTCGTCTCGGCCAGCCGATGCCTCAACACTTTACTTGTTCGAGCCTGCCTGTTCGTAAGATCACATTTCGTTTCGAGATACGGTTAGACTTTTGAAACTAGGAGCAAAATAATAAAACTCACGACGTGTAATTGATCGTTTATTTTAAGGAGTACAGTAAATGAAAATTGTACATAGAAAACATCGGACGGACACATCCCACTGAACAGAATTTTACCTTGACCTCATGCACTGACACCTTTGACCTATTGCGTAAATTGACCAATCACAGCCAGCGGAACTTCAGGGACTTTCCCTTCACTCATTGTCTGACCTTTGTGGCCATGCTATGCATTGCTATGGGGAGCTAGCTGCTGCTGAGGAACGTACTTGTTGTACAAAGTTTCGTGGTGATTATCTATTCACGAAATACAAAGATTTATTGCTATCGTATTGTTTAGTAAAAGAAGGTATGGCAAATACGTTATATTTCAAGACTTGTGGATCTCCATTAATTTATACTTGTACAGATTTGACTGCCAGTATCTACACAGCATGGCCATGAGTCGATATCACAAAGTATGAGTTGTCTGTAGCGTGAATAAAAAAATCATTGGCATAAAAATTTGCATAACATCGCATAAATTAGCATAAATTAACTTCGACGTTCGATTTCGCGGTGACATCCGTTTATTAGACCCCCCATATCTTTTTCGTCATCTTTGGTTCTGAAAAGGGGGTCTTAGAATCGGAGGAATACAGTATTCGACCCGGTTTTAGACAAATTAAATGAAACCATCGCGAAAATGAATTAATGGTCATGACCATTAATTCATTTTCACAATGGTTTCATGTATTGAGTATTGTGTGTGTGGTTTCATGTATTGTGTCTACAGCCGGGTCGAATATACATGTATGCATGGTCACCCATTCATTCAGATCTTTCAACATGTCAAACAATATAAGTAGTATCGTATCAAATAAATTCATGAAAAATGGTCAACTCTGTCCCTTTAATGAGAGAACATTGATGTCATTAGTAAATAGTCCCATATCCCTTTCAAGAAGTGGGTCTAATAGATCATCCACCCACAAAAAATGCCTCAAGTTGACAAATATCAAATTTTGAAGACTTTTTGAATGTGAAATTTTTACACAAAATGACGACAGTTGCTTCTTTCCACCCTCCTGAATGTTACATAGATGGAATGTAGTATGCATTCCAAGTAACACTTGTAAGGGCGACATTTTTATTTTCTGTGTTTCTCATCTCCCGACCGACCGTAAATTTCAGCTCCGACATGAAAATAAAAAAACTTTTTTATTTGCGCCGCCTCTGAGGCGATCATCCTAGCATGTACTTTTCATCTGGGCTGCGCGATTGCGCGATTCCCCCTTTTTGGTTAGCTGTGGAAATGCAGCTATCTGTTGGACGAGCGTCAAGTTGGCGTCATCCTCATCCTCATCCTTAGGTGAACTTTCTAGCTGATGCTGAAAATGACGCTGCTCAGTGTCAGCTTCAGCGTCATATCCGAAGATTGCCGAAGTTAAGCTACCCGATGACAGATAAATGATAAAATTCGCCCATAACTTAAGAAGATAACAACTCCATTCTTTCTCCATTCAATGTCGATCCAAACTTTACAGTGGTTAGGGATGATATAAGCACAGTAAAAACATGACAAACAAGAAAATTTTTTTCAGAAGCTACAAAACATTCCTTTATAACTACTAAAGATTTTTTCTTGCTTTGTGTAAGTGCACACAGTTCAATTAAAAATGAAAAAACAATCCCTTGCAGGTACAGTGGAAATGGTTAGCTGTTGTTATTATGCTTGAATTTCCTTCAAGCCTTAAGAAAGCAAACATACAGAATATTTACAAACAAACATACTGAATACTGTAGCATACAAAATATACTACAATTTTTTCAGGAATATTATTGCTTATGAATATGAATGAGCCATCCGTCACTCTTGGAAGCCCTGTAAATTCACAACAGTGATACTCAAATTTGTTGACTTTTGAAAAAAATCTTATAGAGGGTGGTGTTTGCAGCAAGCAGCTTAGATTGTGTAAGCAGGTGATTTATGCCTTGTAGTATGTGTATCACACGTGACATCATTGCAACATTAAAACTTTAACATGTGTAAATGTTTCAGTTAAAGCCCCCCTCCCCCAATTTTAAATCCCCCTCGAAATTCCTGTAGAGTTGACTTGTCCTGGTGTAGCATCCTAGATGAAACACTGCAATGAACTTAAAAATTGTAGAGACTAAAATTAGAGAACACTGAACTGAAAGATAAGAAATTGCACTGACTGAATGGACAAAACATTGAACTGAAACAATTTTTATTTTTTGGTCTTGTTTTTCGCCCGCCCACCCTGCTTGAGGATTCCTCTGGAGATGAGAAACAAATAAAAAAGGGTCACCTTTAGCTCATATTTACCGGTAGTATGTATATAAATACCAAAAAGAGCTTATATGGTGAGGTCGGTGGCGTCTGTATGTATGTATGTATGTGGGTATGTATTTGTGGATGTATGTCCGTCACATGCAAAAGCTCGCATACCATCTAAGGGCTACCATTTCAGTATTTGGTATACAGGTAGATGCAAGGGTTGAGATGTGACGTTGTTCAAATGAATACGTCAGTGTCAAAAATGTGCAAATCATAGGTAAGAAAAAGGGAATCCTGCAAATGTGCAGGAGTGGTAGCATGCCAGTGACTGAAACAGGCTACTCCACTAACCTTGAGTCATTTCCTGTCATTGTTTATGAACTGCTACATATTAACAGACCTGCTCAAACTAAGGATGGACCATTAGATCTTGGGAGGGGGGTGGTCACAATGAAATTGTGAACATCTTTTTTACAATTGTAAATTTCTAAAAAAAATTTTTCCAAATGAGAAATGCTGTACTAATTTTTTTTCGGAGTAAATTTTTAGATTTATAACTTTTTTTAGTTTGACACTGTCTGAGGATACAATGTACATCCATATCACTAGCGCAAATAAGATTGTGTGCTGTAACCCCAACATACATATGGCCCAGTGATTTATATTGCTGATAGATTTCGCTAAATGTTGCAGATCATCTTTTGACAAGCTGAGAAGCTGTTTGCAAAAAATGTAGTGAAATTTCAATTATTGTTTTTGGGACAATTTTTCCTCTTTTTTGATCAAAACATCTAATTCTCTGTAGCAGCATGTCAAACTTCTGTCATTCTTGCATTCTTGTATGTTTCAAAACCAACAAGGGGTAACATATCCTTGACCTGGTTCTGTCTTCATTTGAGTGCATTCCAATTTATATTGGTGAGAACTTGCTTGATTCTGATCATTCTTCTCTTACATTGAGTATTCCCACATATAACCATTCCACCATTGGCTTTCCGACACACCGTAAATTCTATAATTTCAAGAGGGCTAACTGGGATGACATCAAAGCCGACCTCCATGCCATGCCATGGAGTTCTTTGTTGTCTGACTCTCTAAATAGCGCATGTAATACAGGGTTTTACATGACGCGCATTTCTGCGTCCTTTACGCATAAAACCGGACGCAGGACCCCTAAAAATTAACTACGTGTCCCTTCGGACGCAGAAATATCTGTTGCTGGTGTGTATCTCGCGAAGCTGCTGAACACGTAAAACACATCCCAGTAAACCTTACCGACCCCATACTTTAATGGAATGCTCCGTAGTGCATTGGCCTCCACTGTTTGATGACCAATGGTACCCGCGGAAACAAATGTTACTACCGTAAAAAGTGACTTTCAAAATGTAAACTGATTCTTAATTGGTCGATTTCTTGTTTGCGGCGATCAACACATGTTCATGCATCATGGCGGGTCGTGTCAAATACCCAAAACAAGCCGATCTGCGAAAGTTTTTCGTCGGCCGCAGCAACCAGCACGATGCAGGTTTGGTCGAGGCCGAAACAGCAGCTACGCCATGTGATACTGATACATCAGGTCCCCCGGCCAAGTCAGCAAAATTACGAACGTTCAACAGAAGTTAGCACAATAGATTTAAATGGCTTCGATATTCTGAAGAGCGAAACGTCATGGAATGCGATGTATGTTTGAAAGCGAATGTTGCATGCCCGTTCACGGAAGGTTGTTCTAATTTTCAACATTCAACTCTCACTCGTCATCAGGACTCGAAAAGTCATCTCACAAGTCCTAAGCTTGAGGTCACAATTTACTACTGCTCGCAAATCTGCAGAGGACCGGCAGGTGCAGGGTATGAGTAACGAACTCGAGGCGTACGCTGCATGTATGTTTATCTGATCGCTAAACGTGACCTTCCATATGCGATGTATTCACTGACATCATGCATCTACAGAATCTGAACGGCTTAGACGTTGAATATTACAAACGTCCGCAGATAGTTATGGAGTTTGAAGAGTGTATTCAACGTGTGATCGAGAAGTCCCTGATTGATAGCATACATGCAAGTGATTTCATCGGCATAATGTTGGATGAGACTTGTGACATAACCGTTCATAAGAAACTTGCCATATATGTTCGATATATTCAGAATGGCGAGGCGAATGTTTCTTTCCTCGGTAACCAGCTAATTACAGATGCCACTGCTGCAGGGATCGAAAACGCCTTGATTGAATTTTTGACTAGGAAAGAAATCTGTGACGCGGCCGTAGACAAAATATATGGACTGGGAACAGACGGGGCGGCCGCAATGACCGGTCGTTTGAACGAGTTGGGTGCAAAATTAAAAGCCAGAAATCCGAACCTTGTTCAAGTGCATTGTGTTGCACATCGATTGAATTGAATCTTGCTGCTTCTCAAGCAGGCAGAGATATTGAATATTGCAAAGAATATCACAATATAATCCATTCATTGTATAAATACTTTAATGACTCTGAGGATATGACAAACTTAGAGAAATTCAAACTCTGTTGAACGGGAAGGCAAAACAAATTACTGAGCCTACATCTGTTCGCTGCTTGTCGATTGAATCAGCTGTCAAGATGATTTTCATCAGTTTTGAGCCAATTGCTTTGGCACTTGCAAGTGACAAAAAGGGGGAAAGGCTGATGGGCTGTTGAAATTTGTCTCTAATTCATTGTTTCTGCTAATTCACTGCCTTATTGATTGATGTCCTTATACTGTGATTGGAATTTTGAGCCTTACATTTCAGAAAGATTCTGTCATTCTATCCCATATCAAAAAAAGTGTTCAGTCTACTAGGGACACATTGAATACAATGACTAATGATTCACACACTGTCAGAGAAGTCTTTAATGATTTGGGTGATGTTCCTGGCAATGGTCAGAAAAACACATACAAAAACATTCAAATCACTGACAATCAGCCACTCAGACAGAGGTTCTGTAGTGTACGAGAAAATTATATCAACAAACTGCTGCAGAATTTAGATTGCAGATTTCCAGATGATGAGATGAATATTCTGGAATGTTTTGATGTGATTCTCAACCCACACAGATATCCTGAAAATTTGGCCAACCTACCTGACTATGGGGTCAACCAGCTTGATCAACTGTTGAATCATTATAACAATACACCAGGTATTGATGCTGATAGAGCTAGGGCACACTTTCTGTTTTACAAACACTTCACAAGATCTCATAGGGACGCACTGAATTTTGATATGTATATCAAGCTGTTGCTGACTGATTTTACAGAGGAGTATCCTGATTTTGCCATTCTTGCTAAAATTGCTCTTGTCATACCAGTGTCCTCTGCCCCATGTGAAAGGGGCTTTTCAGTACAAAATGCCATCAAACAGAGGGCACGAAATAGACTCAATCCTCAAAGGCTTAATAGATTAATGTTCATCAAACTGGTTGGCCCCACCATAGATGATTTTGACTTCATAAACACTGCTAGGTTATTTGCTGAAGGAGCTAATGGCAGAGTGTGAACTCAAACCTACTGGACTTAATGGGTGAATGCCATTTCAGAATATGGAATTACTTACCTTCTTGTCAATTTGACAAATTTGAGTACTATTGTTCAAATTTCACAACGTTGTGAACTTGTCATTAAAGTTATGAGATCATTTCAATTATGAATAGTGTTCTTTGAATTGATCAATGAGGGCCCTGAGCAGTATGAACTAGAATTTTCATGTAAGAATAATTTAAGAAATGTGCAACCATTTGCCGTGTGTTATAACACTAATTGAACACAGTGAAGACCATGGCATGGATAAACAATAAAATATTCTTTTGAAATAAATTGGGACCCCCATATTTTGATGTAGGACTCCCATTTTCTGACACCAGGGGTCCCAGGGACTCTCAAAAGTGAAAAGTGATGTAAAACCCTGTAATATATTCTATGACATTTGTTTTTCTACTCTAAAAGATCATGTTCCTCTTATCCATTGCTAAAAAAAACAGTTCCACCATGGTTTGATGACGAGGTTTTTGACCTTTTGAAAACAAAGGAAGCATATTGGAGATCTTTAAAGAAAAATCCATCCTTGCACAACCGTGAAAGGTATAATCAAATTAGGTCCTCCTTTAAAAGAGGGTCAAAGACAACTATGCTCTTTACATTAACTCAATTGCAGATGATATACCTACCAATCCTAAGCGTTTTTGGACATTGCTGCAGTCACGTAAGCGTATAAAAGGTTTTCCATCTGTTCTTACGTACAATAATGATTTAAAGGCGAGCTCTGATTTTGAAAAGGCCAATTTGTTTTGTAAATTTTTAAATTCTGTTTTCAATAACAATATTGTTGCTGATATTCCCGATGTAGCTACTATAATTGACGACGAATTTTCTATTGATATTGATGTCGATAGTGTCAGAAAAGAGTTGCTTTGCATTAGCACCAGCAAAGCTATAGGAAGTGATGGCATTCCCAATATGTTTTTGAGGGAATGTGCAAATGAACTTGCTATACCAATTACCATCTTATTCAATAGGTCTATTAAAGAGGGGATTTTCCCTGACATCTGGAAACGTGCAAACATTATCCCTATTTTCAAATTAGAAAAGTCGTTCAAAAGTTGAACATTACCGGCCGATTTCCATTTTACCAAGTCTGTCTAAAATCTTTGAAAAGATATTTCACAGACAAGTCTCACATCATGTTTCCAATTCCATATCTACTAATCAGCATGGCTTTGTTTCAGGTAGATCTTGTATCACTAATTTATCTATTCTTATGAAAGATCTCCTCTCAGCAGTTAACAGCAAATCACAATGTGATATCATATATACCGATTTTGCTAAAGCATTCGATAGTATAAATCATAAACTATACTTCATAAGTTGACTTCTTTTGGTGTCCAGGGCACTTATCTGAAATGGTTTAATTCATATCTTGATAACAGGTTACACAGAGTGATTATAAAAAATGCTTTTTCTGAGTGGACTCCGTCCTTTCGGGTGTTCCTCAGGGTTCTCACCTTGGTCAACTTTTATTTCTTCTTTTCATTAATGACATCTCTGATAATCTTGTGTCAGATTCGTTACTTTTTGCCGATGACATGAAGATTTATCGTATCATTGATTCGGATAATGACTCTTTATTGCTGCAATCTGATATCGATAGAATTGTCAGCTGGTCCGACACTTGGTTATTGAATCTTAATCCTACTAAATGTAAAGTTCTTACTGTTTTATTGAAAAGAAATGTTCATATTTTCCCTTACAAACTCGACACTCATGCATTGAGTAGAGTCAGTAGCATGAGAGATCTCGGTGTTATTATTGACCAAAGATTATATTTTTGTGACTATGTAAATAACATGATTCAAGGTGATAGAAAAGCTCTCAGTTTTATTATGAGGAATAGCCATTGTATTAACAGTGAGCACGTTTTAAAATTATTGTACTTTACCTTGGTAAGGTCTAAGCTTGAATATGCTTCTGTTATTTGGAACAGTATAAGTAAACACCAGTCTGATAGAATCGAAAGAGTACAGCATAAATTTTTAACATTTCTTCATAAAAGAATTACTGGTTTTTACAGTGATGACATTGTCTCGTTGTGCAATATCACAATTTACAGTCATTAAAATCAAGGAGGACTATTTTTGATCATATATTTTATATACAAATGCATAAATGCAAAGTTTAATGTTATGCTTTAGCTTCATTTTTATCACAACTGGAAGTTGTGATATAGAGGTGGTTTCAACCGGTGTTTGATGTCGTCCCTTTCCGTAAACGACAAAAAGTCAAAAACTGCTGAACAGACTGTGTTGATATTTGGTACCGATATTCAGACTGGTTCCAAGGTTCCAATTCCGAAAAATGGAGCCAAACGGAGCGGCGGTTATTTAGTTTTGGGAAATTTCTACCCCCCCTTTTTAACTAATTGATTTTAGGGGTCTTTCATATATGTAGTTTTGGAATGTACACCAATCCTGCATTGTGGACTGTTTTATGAGTTGTGGAACAGAAATGAGGTTTTGATGAATGTTAAAAATATGCAGGATGGCTGATTCAAAGTATAAGAGATTTCTATGCTCTTTTGGGTATCAAAAGCAATAAAAAAAACCATATTTCATAGTTTAGATTCTCACTTTTGAGATGACCCTAAGCATTTGTTATGTAAACATCCTTGAGTCAATATACAGACTTTGACATTCCTGAGATTAAGTATCCACGACCTCACATGTTACAGTCTTTCACTACCATGGTATGGCCCAAACCTATTGTTATCAATGGTGAGTGTGGACCTGTCTACAGGAAATTGGGGTGAACAGGTTAGACAATGCCGTTACAAGTTGTAGGTTAGTTATCAAGGTAGCACCAGCATAGAGTCCTAAGCATGTCCATGTGCTGTCACAGCAAATTACAGGGAAAAAAATTATTTGAGATGTTTCTCTCCTTTAAATAGAAGTATATTACAATTTAAACCTGTCATGGATGGATTGCTCTCAAATGATCTGAAACACAGTTATTGCCCATTAGCAACAAATCTATAGCAAGATTTATGTAAAGTTCATGAACTTACACAAGGTATTAGACAAAAGATGACCATGACTTTGCTACTTTTCAACATTTATTTCATTCAGATTTCCTCAGCTTAGTGTATAATTTTGTAATCTTAATTACTGTCAACTTAGCTTTACTAATTCTAACCTCATTATTCTTACACTATTGTTATACCTTATAACCACAAAATTTCAAGAGATGCATATATGATTGTCACTTAACAAACAATTTACAAATATGTCTTCTGCTTTTTTCTCCATATACATATACATGTCCCTTTTCTCATAAACATGGCTTAAAATCGCAATGTGAAAAATAGTCTTTCAGCTGTATGTTGCTCATTGACTTCGTGGTCTGTCTAATTAGTCCCCACGGACACCGTCCGGGGGGAGGGGGGGACTTATAGGTTTGGTCATGTCCGTGTGTGCGTGCCTGCGTCCGTGTGTGCATCCGTCCGTCTGTTCACGCAGATATCTCAGACATGCCCTGGTCAATTTCTTTCAAACTTTGCACAAGGATAGTACCCTACCCCATACAGATGCACGTCGATTTGTTTCACAATGCAATCAAATTTGGCCATGTTAGAGGACTTTTTAGTTTACACCACCATAGACTACCATGTATAAGTCAGCTGTCTATAGAATCCCATGTATAAGGCCAAGTAAAATAAAAATTTAGTTTCTCATCATATTCATAATATTGCAAAAACGATGCAGTGACACAGTTTTTAGTCCCCATGGATGAAGTCCAGGGCCTTATAGATTGGGGTCATGTCCCTCCGTTCACGCAGATATATCAAATATTTTGACAAAATCTCCCATGACCTCAGTGACCTTTGACCTCAAATATACATATTTGTCCATAACTCAGTAACCACAAGTGCTACACCCTTCATATATGGTATGATGGGACACTGCATGACGCCACATATTGTACCTCATTAATTATGTGCATATCTAATTTTGAGCGAGCCAATAGAGCTAGGTCTGATTTTTGGTATATAGGGATGACTTAGCAATTCAATTTTTTGACAAAATGTCACATGACCTCAGTGACATTTGACCTGAAATATACATATTTGTCCATAACTCAGTAACCACAAGTGCTACATAGCTCTTTCTCATCAGGTTAATGAAAAACGATATCACTGAACTAAAATATGCATGAGCTACAAACCATTGTCACTGGACTACCAACTTCAGAAGATGGTAGCCCAAGTGGACTACCAGGGAAAAAAGTTAGCCCTATAATGTATGTGTGTGTGTGTGCATGTGTGTGTGTGTGTGTGTGTGTGTGTGTAAACATACATGTAAGTACACACACATTTTTCTTTTGTCACATTTGTTACTGAATATAATCTAAAATTGCCGAGAGTAAATGATTTGCACCTTCATTCACATAAATTCAAAGTTAGACTTTACCAGCTTGAGAGACAGATACAAGTCGATAAAAATTGAATATTATAAGTTTTTTCCATGATAAAGGTTTCATATCGTGCATTTCCTCAGTGCAATACCACACTCAACAAGGGAGACACTCATTTGTCAATAACTGAACATCATTGGTTCATCACAGGAGTGAAATGTGAAATTAACATCAATGACTGTTCTCCCAACCCCTGTCATAATGGTGGGACAATTAAGGACCTCATCAATGGGTAGCAAGTGCTACTGTCCTTCCAAATTCACAGCACTCATGTGTTCAGGTGAAAAAAAATAAATGTTTGCTAAAATGATATGAAAAACACTGACGTTATATGAAGTATGCATTATTTGAAATAGAACACACTTGTTTTCGGAATGAAGTTTCACCGTGTTCAGGATTGTACAGCATTTGCTTAAGTACAGCATTGCTTTCCTTGCAGAATTGCTTATTGTTCCTCTATCGGTCAATTCATTTTCAGTAAGTAATATGTCACATGTCAATAAGAATAAACGTATTTATAAAACACCAAAAGAAAAATGTTATGATTGATTTCTACAACATTCAAACCTTTATTATTAAGATCATATGAAAACATGGAATGCTAAATGTAAGTCAAAATCATATGAGATCCATCAGACTTGTTCCATATGTATTTAATGGACTGAAAATTCAGAATTGTAAGACAAAGGATATCCTTGCAAGCAATTACTATCTGGCACAAAACTGTTCCATAAGATTGCTATTGGATTTGTACACGATAATAGGACTATGACTTTGTCAAAAATTGCCACCAAAATTCAGTTTATTCGAGATGAGTCCAAATTAGCTTCCTGTAGGACTTTATCTCATAGTTTGTTCCTGTAGAATATGTTTCTATATTAATACACTTGATACAGTAAAGTCATTGTAACAGATACCGGTTGATTCTTAATAATATTCTGTGCCTTTGTTTGTATGACATTCTGTCCTCAAAACTTGTAAATTTTAATGTTTTTGTTTTTTTGTTGTTGCACAAATTGAAAGGACATTTGATAGTGAACCTAATGTGACAGAACTTCCCCCAAATCATAGCCAACACATCAAGATGTTGTACATCGTCAGTGGTTGCCTAGGAACAGCATTCATCATAGTCATCATCACCATGGTAGTGTGTGTCAATTACAAGGACCTAGCTAGTCTTGGGGCATACGACTGCTACACAGACATTTCAACACCAATAAAACCAAAGGATAAAAAGAGTAGTATCAAGTAAGTTAGAATATCAATATTATTTAGGAAAGAATATGCCTCAGGGACAGATATTTAGACTCACAAATTTTTTCAATTCTTTTTCGACCTAACACTTTTGTGGACTCAGGAGAGATACCGGGTATTCAGACTCACAAATTTTTTCATTTCTTCTCTGACTGAACACTTTTGGTTGGCTTATAATTAAAGTTCAGTGGAAGTAATTATTTTTCACCATCTTAATTTTTCAAAGACCGAAATTTTATTCTTCCCCATTGAGTACAGGGCTGCAGCCATTTTGAAATTCAAATATTGATTAATGTTAGCTAACTTGTTTCTCTTGTACCATACTTTGCACAGTGACCCCTGATTTTTATTCGGGATTTGGACATTGAGTCCTTGATTTGTAAGAAGAATGACTGGAAATTTCACTGAGGAAACTTTGGTCAAGAAGAATCTCAAGCTGTCAGTGGAGCTGTCAAGTATCAGTAAACCACGTCCATCAGTGCAAGCCATCTATGAAGTCACTACGGTGGATTACAAGTCTGACCCCATGGAACCGTTAGTTACATCACTGAAACCAAAGACTGTGTAGAGACTGCCCTCTACGGCAAATCATAGATTTACCATGACAGCACAAAGTTTCTCAATCCTTGCAGAATCTGATGTACAATTGAGGGGGGGTGTACCGTCTGATTTTATATTGATCCAAGTTACAACATTGAAGAAATGTATGTTGAAGAGATGTATTTAACATTCCCAAAAAAGCCTGAAGACAGCAATGTCAACTCCTCACCTCACTTTAAACATTTGCGAATGATTCAGCTCTCGTATCGCTTCTCGTAGGGCCTGAAGAACAACAATATGGTCCCGTCCTAGACGAGTTTGTTAATTGGTGTGACAATTCATAGCTGAATCTGAATCTAGCCAAAACTAAGGAAAATGGTTTTTGACTTCAGGAGACAGAAAAACAAACCTGTGGAGAGCATTATTCCTGAACAGGAAGTTGAAATTGTTCAGAATTACACCTATCTCGGTTCGATTGTTGATGACAAATTGAGGTGGGACGCTAACTCAGAGGCGATTGTAAAAAAGGGGGAAACAACGTTTATTTTTTCTACGGAAATTGGAATCTCTTTCAGTAAATAAGACAATTTTATCCCTCTTTTAAGTCTTTTATGGAAAGTATTGTAACTTTCTCATTTATCAGCTGGTTCCAGAGTTTAAGTCAACATTACTGTAAGTTCAAAGATTATTTGCGCACCACAGAGGAGTTTTTTATCATTTTACAAGCAACATTGTCTGAGGAAAGCACGTTCCATTTTAAATTCAGATCATATTTTAAATTCAGAATTTCAACTGCTTCCCTCTGGAAGATGTTTTAAGTATCCCGTTTGACAAACCAACAAGAATTCTTTTATCCCTACCTCTGTGCGGTTTCTAAATGATGTGTCTTAATGGTCGTTGTGAGTTGTTACTGTATTTTATTTTAGTTTTAGTCTAGTAATTATTGTTTTGTTGTGTTATTTTGTGTGTTGTCAGCCAAACTGAATTGCCCTAATGGGATGAATAAAGTATAATTGAATTGAGTTGAATTGAATTGTCTCCATGAATAATCAAAGCACTCCGCATGGCAAAGATTTCATGTCCACAAAGGTTTCACTGATATTTATAAAAAGTTTAGACATGCTCCAAAACAAAATAACAAACCAAACCAAACAATTTTCTACAATGAAGATCATTGACCTTACAAGTTCAATGCAGTAAAAGAGTTTGATGCATACCTTGCTTTACTGTTCTTTGTCCCAATCAATTTGAGGATAATATAGAACCGATGTCCGATTGCTTTGTGGCTAAATGTCCTCTAGAAAGAATTTAACACTCTTAGTTCTTTGATTTTATTAAAGTTTACGTACCTGTTGAGGTTTTCATCCCAAAATTGACCTGATAGGCGGCTGCTTATGTAAAAACGGTCAATGATATACTTAAATATCAGCTATATCTGTAAAGCTAGTTTATTCACATGAATTTGAAGAGGAAAAAAGGGTAAATTCGGCCAATTTGGGAACTTTTTGAGCTCTGTTGGACTTTGGGGGCTAAGAACGCCCTCACACGGCCGACTACTGGACTCTGTTTCCTTGCAGTGGACCGCATTTTCTGACACCAACTCCTGTTGGACTTTGGGGGCTAAGAACGCCCTCACACGGCCGACTACTGGACTCTGTTTCCTTGCAGTGGACCGCATTTTCTGACACCAACTCCTTACTTCACCTAAAACGTTCGTAGGGATATAAAACTGATTTTATCACGTATCTTGCACACTTTAATCTCCAAGTTTAATACGAATGTCTGCATGTCAGAAAAGTTAAACTTATGCTTACTATCCTTGCCGACTATCTTCCTTGGTAACCAAAGTACTCTACATGACAGTGAACTAATCTCCACAAAGGTTCCACAAGATTGAAAAAAGTTAGACAGGCCAAAAAAACTAAACAACAAAGAAATCAATTTTCGGGAATTTGAAATAATGGGGTCACTCAGGGGCTTGACCTTATAAGTTCACAGGAGTAAAAGAGTTTGACGCATGCGTTGCTTTGCTGTTTTGGTCCCGATTATTTTGGGGATAACTTTAAAGCCGCACTTTTCAATCCCAGGTTCTCGCATTAGTGGATCATAAGTGGATTGATTCCCCACCACAAACGCTCGAATTTTCTAAAAAATTGTCTTCCAGTCACGTTAAACTTTGAATATAATCACAGAGTTCGATTGGCAGCAACTTCACGCTGACCGCTTGGCAGTCTGTCTGTGTTTTTGCGGCCGGGGAAAACTAAAAAGTGACATTTTCTGGAGCGTGTGCCCGCGTGTTGCCTGTTTGGTGTCTACTTACACAATGAACGTCGCCATACCTTGGCGTCCTTTTAAAGGGAGGCTCCGCCTTTAAGGTTTACCTACCAGTGCAGGCTTTTCATCAAAAAATGACCTGTCAGGATGATGTATGTCGAAAAAGGGTCAATTTTATGCTAAAACATAAGCTAAATCTGCAAAGGAAATTAATTTATTTCAATCTCAAGTGAAAAACGGGACATTTCGGTAACTTGAGAAATCTTTGCGTTTAGGCGGAATATTTTTTGTTGATGATGCCATAAAACCCCCACCTGGCTAAATGAGCGACTCTGTTTCCTAAGGAGGGACATTTTGTGACGTCAACTCCGGACCTCACTTTAGACATCCGTTGGAGTATGAAACTATTTTTATCACGTATCTTTCACATGTTAATCTCAAGTTCAACAAGAATTTCTGCATGTCAGAAAATTCAAACTCAGGCACAACTTTCCTTGCAGAGTATGGATCACCAAAGTACTCAGCATGTCAGTAAACTAACTTATTTCCAAAGAGTTTCCACCGACATTGAATGACATATAGGGAGCTTAAACTGATTTCTCACCAACCTTTCAATATTGAAGTTCAAGTTAGGCAAGCATTGCTCAGCTTAGAAAACTCTAAATCAGCTACTACTTTCTTTACGGACTGCCTTCGTGGGTTACCAAAGCACTCCGCATGACAGTCAACTAGCTCATCTATACAAAGGATCAACCCATTTTGGGAAAAAAGTTCAGACAGGGCACAAAAACAAAGCAGTAAAACAAACAATTTTCTACACTTTGGTTTGACACGGGGGTCACTCAAGGTCATTGACCTTGCAAGTACTCTGGAGTAAAATAGTTTTAGGCATGTCAGGCTTTGCTGTTTTGGCCCCGATTAATTTAGGGAAGCTTGTCCGATGTTTCATAGATATATGCTTTCTACAAAGAAAGTAACACTCTTAGATTTTAGACTGCAGGCTTTTGATCCAAAATGGCCTGCTAGGTGGCATGTGCTTGATAATGAGTAGGCTTTTTATGTTGACCATTACAAGGTTGAAGTCAGAATTATAAATGGTTCTGTGTCAGACTATTCTATCATCTGGTTTATTTCCACTCCTGGTTGCCATAGAAATGCATCTTGCCTGTAGTGAGGAGGATGACCTACGTTATTATTATACAAGCTGTGCGTAAATACTGTTCTCTACACAACGGGTGCCTTTTCGAAGAAGGGATCGCATCTTCACCGAGAGATAACCGTTTGTATGTTTTCATTACATTGGATACATGTACGCCAACATTGTATTGGTAAACAATGATTCATCATTTTTGAAAGGCCTATGACAGGAACTCAACATATGTCATTTCTAGTTTTTTTCTGCAGTCGGTCAACTTTCTGCACGGTCTGCTTCTCCATAATTACATTTTCTTTCTCTCAGAAATCCCATCGACTGGTAGTAATCTTAACTCATTTATCGGTTTTGAGCAGTGCATTGTTAATCTATTGCACCGGCATACAAAAATAAGGTGAAGATGAAAATCCTTTTTATTTACTCTTATTTTCCACCTACTATCATGATTATTTTCAGAGAAAGTATACTTGACAACTGGAATTGTACATCTGTCTTTGTCATGAAACCTTTACGGCTGATCGTATGACGTCAAATTGGTCTGTGCAGTGTATCTGTCAGCTGAGTCTGAACTATCTTTTACATACTTAGGAGTAACTCTTAGACCCTGTCTTGTGCTTTTCTGTACACTATTTCAGCTCCATGAAAACTTCTTTCAAGATTGGAATAATCTCTCGTAGCTGTTGTTCGAGCTTTGCTACGTCCATTATATAAGCATTAAAGAATATATCAGTCAAGGCAAAGGGCTTATATAACTTTTACTTTACTCCAAGTCTGGTTCCTCGTTTCTTAACAATGCATGATGGGCGTCATATATGAGGGAAATATCTCTAGTGTGCGACTCAATTACTATATAATCGTAAAACAAGATTTTCTGTAATTTGAAATTCATGATTTTTGAGGAGACATTTGGGGACGGCCGTTCAAATAAATCTCTTCTTTTATGATTTGTAATGAGCTGCTGCCAATAATTTCCATAATTATCTACACATAATCATCTTTCGACTTCTCATAACTTTCCCTCTTACATCCAGGGCCATATGAATGCGATACCATTATCTATGTACACTTCTTTCAAATCTTATTCCTTAAGCATTATGGGCTATATAATTGCGTTTTTCTGACTGCAACCGCTCAACAAGTTGTAGAGTTCGTGAAGCTTTCATGCTCGTACACTCACTATCACACATCGCACACGAACTTTATCGAAGCAATGAATACATCGCTTAGATGTAATACATGAATACCGGTATCACTCAACACACACGCATACACACTTACTCGTGCTATACGTCCCGCACTGTACCCCAATCTCATGTATATCAGCCGAGGGATATCACAATAAGAAGCCACAAAGCACACCAAAAAAGGTATACTAATCTAACCAAATTTAACGACGAGTTTCACAATCGGGCGAGCTTTATACATCGCATACAGTATCTCTTGAAACTTCACCGCCCATTTCAAAGTACACGAAGTGCGGTCATTATGCCTCATTTATGCACACTTCATACAAGAAGTGGTTTTATGAGGTGTTTGTGAAGGCGCACAATCACCACATATTTGAAGTGCTGAAATTCTCAGTATACTTATAATATAATATAATATAATAATCTTTTATTTGCTTTTCAAGGCCACCGGTCCGTATATGCAAAGGGGGTACATTTAGAATTTTTTCCAAAAGAAAAATACTACAAAACATATGAGTAGAGTGCATAACAACATATATCAGAAAAGACTATGAATAGACTCGCAACTAACAAAATACACAGATCACATCACTGTGAGTAAACGTACGTACATTACAGCTTTTTCTCGAAGTCTGTAAGCTCTGTGGACAAAATTACAAAGAGTGAGTAGGTCATCTGAAAGACATGACCTCATAAACCTTACAAATTTACAGAAATCTGGTTCCAGAAACAAATCTTTTGGCAAGTAACGAAGTCTCAAATTATTGTACAGTGGACAGATTACAAGAAAGTGGCATTCATCTTCTACCGTATTTGTGTTACAAACTTTACAAAATCTAAAAGCTGGAGCAATGTTATCTCTTCTGCCTTCTTCCATCGCAAGAGGGAGTACTGAACAGCGAAAATATGTAAACATTCGGATAGCTTGGTGATTACAACGAAGGTACATATATTTCTCCGGCTCTAGTAAACTTTTGAATTTGATATACGTACGGAGTTTGGGTTTCAGTGAAACCTTTTCGAGCCAACGTTGTTTGTATACATCTTTAACTCTATTTTCGAAGATGTGCAGAAAATGATTTTTATTACCAACTTCCTTGGAAACCCAGGCAAACCCAAATCAGAATGAAAATAAAATATCCTTTACAGAAGTTGCCAAAGTATTTCTACCCATGCTGTCTAAATTACACAGGATCAAATATGCCTGTCTTGGAATTCTATGGGATGGCATTTCGAGGAGTTTTAACCAGTAAGCGATCCCCGGGTAAGCGATGCAGCGTTTTATGGTGATACAATAGATAGGGAGACGTCCACATTCTCCAATTACTGCTTCTGTAGTAGTGTGTTTAGGTACTCCCAACAGGAGCCTACACCACCTCCTCTGTACATTCTCTAAAACCTCAAAATATTGAAATCCCCAAATTTCTGCCCCATATGATAAAATTGGTACAATCATTGCATCGAATAATTTAAAATGAGCATTAATATCCAGAAAATCTAATTTCCGTCTGGAGGCGGACAATACTGGCTTGATAAGCTAAAGTGTACACCGCTTTCGACTAAGTATTCCTTGAAGAAAGAAGAAGACCTAAGTATTTGTAATACGAGACTATTTCAAGCATTTCACCACGGAAATACCACTTTTCTAAACGAGAGGGATGACCCCCTTTTCGAAAAATCATAACCTTCGTTTTGTCGAGGTTAACCTCAATGCAGAATGAATATCAATTAGACGCTGGAGATTTCTAATCGAATCGGCAAATATTACCACATCATCTGCATACAGGAGGTCAAAAAGGTCGCACATATCTTGTGTTAGCTGAATACCCATTTGACCAGATGACATGAACATATGATTGAGTTCTTCAATAAAGAAACTAAATAGTATTGGACTGAGAATGCATCCCTGTCTCACTCCAGCTGAGCATTCAAAATACTGAGACGATACATTGCCAGCCCGCACACAAGATTTGATACCACTATACATAGAATGCAAGATTTTAAATATTTTGCCTTTCATACCCAGTGACAAAAGTTTATATAACAAAAGAAAGTGGTTAATATTCTATCAAAGGCCTTTGAAAAGTCGAAAAAGAGACAGTAAATTTTACCGCGTCTTAGGCTTAAATATTTTAATGATAGAGTGCAGAGCAAAAATATTGTCAACAGTACTATGATTCTTTCTGAACCCTAATTGGCAATCTGACACTATATTTGAACTGTCGGACCATGTGGTTAAACGAACATTAGGGACTGCGGTAAAGACTTTACCAAGAGAATTTAGGAGGGAAATACCTCTGTAATTATTGGCGTCCCCCGTGTCTCTTTTTTTGAATAATGGGATCACAATGGCAGAGGACCTTTCGGAAGGGAAAATACCAGAATCGAAAATCAGATTGAATAATTCTACAAGCACTGGTAAAATTATATCTTCAGTAAACAGTAAGAACAGTAAAACTCATTGGGTATGCCATCTGGACCGGGCGCTTTCCCAGATTTCAGCTTTTTCAGACATTTTAACACTTCATCTTCAGTTATTGGAGTATTTAAAACGTCATTTGTATCATGATCGATCTCCTCTGGCCCATCCCCGCTTACATAATTAGCCAATTGATCTTCGACAGATTGCAAGAACTCCAAACCCCCCGACTTTAAATCGTTGCATTTTCTGTACAAATCACTGAAATAGTGAAACCATGTCTGGATGTCAATATCACTCGTAGAACTTTTCTTACGGCCAGACACTGACTTTAAAATGGTCCAAAATTCACCCGAATTATTTAATGCAGCCTGTTAGTTTGCCTTGCAGTTCTTGCAAATCTGCCTGAAAGATTTTTTGCAGTTTTATAGTGATTTATAGTGAATCAGAGCACCCCAGTTGTCTAAAAAACTTTAATTTATCATAAACGCTATGTTTAGCTTGTTGGCAAAGATCGCCAAACCAGGGAGGCTGAAAAGTCGTTTGTTTCTTCTGAGAGCTCGTCTGAATGCGCCCATCTGCACCTGCTACCTTTAAAGCGTCATTCAGGATATGAATAGAACGACTTATGTTTGGCAATGCCCTTTTTGAATCTTCCAGCAGATTGTGCACAGAAGCAGAACGTAAATTATCACTGAAATGATTTCTACATTTCTCAGTCATACGGTAAACTATAGAATTTGAAAAAGTACCAACTGGACAGTTTGTTCATACTTACTTGAGTCGTGTTGACAGGAGTATCGACAACAAATATGTTACACTTCGTGCTTATAGAAAGATCAACCTAACAACATTCAGAAATGATATGCTATTGTCTGCTCTTTACGACCCAGTTATTTTGCAGAGTAGTAATCTGGATACCTTGGTTTCCACATATAACATAGTATCAGCAAACTCTTAGATAAGCATGGTCCAATGGTTTCGAAACGATCGAGTAACAACTAAACAGAGTTTACCCTGGCTAAATGAGCATATTACACTTGTCAGAAGACTGAGGAGACGTGCAGAAAGAAAGTGGAGGCTGCATCAAACCGTAATCAGCAGACAAACTTTTAAATAGTTTAGAAATCGCTTTTGCCGGGAGCTTGATTTTGCTTGCTCTGAATATTACAGAAACAAAGTCAATGACTGTCATGGTAATCAGAAAAAGCTTTACGGTGTCATTAACTCATTGCTAAAACCAGCTTGTATTACACCTTTACCAGATCACTCCACAAATTTTGAGTTAGCTAATAGATTCAACAGTCATTTCTTAGAAAAAGTTGACAAAATCATAGATGATCTTGATTGTCAAATGGGAAGATATGTACTGACAGGAAGGTGTACTTCTAGAGTAATTACTCGGAAATTTGAAATTTTCCAATCAGTCACGGCTGATGAAGTAAGGAAGTACATATTAAGATCACCATCAAATCATTGTAAGAGTGACCCCATTCCCCTTTCCCCCCTTTGTAAATTTGTATTATATATTTTTGATGTTGTATTTGAGCCACGCTTTTTAATTGCCCGTGTTTGGGATAAATAAAGTTCCATTGAATTGAATTGCATTGAATTCCAACCATAGACCCTCGAGAAAAACAACTTGGTTGCTCAAAGAGTGTGCTGAAGAATTACTTCCTATTATCACCTGTATGATAAATTGTTCTCTTCAAAATGGCTTTTTTTCTGATAGCTGGAAAGAAGCTATTGTAATACCATTGTTGAAAAAGTCAGGTGCTGGTACCATTCTCTCCAATTACAGACCAGTCAGTAACTTAAGTTTTGTATCAAAGCTTGTTGAGCGGGTCGTTGTTGACAAATTAACAGCTCACATGCAAGCAAATGCCCCATTACCTGTGTGTCAATCTGCACACAGGCAATATCATGGTACTGAGACTGTACTCAGCAGGGTAACTTCTGACATATTTCAGTGTATGGGGGGAAACAACAGGTGGCACTGATGGTGTTGCTGGATCTCAGCGCTGCCTTTGACACAGTAGATCATCAAATCTTGCTCTACACCATGAAGGCTGAATTTGGATTAGATAACACAGTTTTGAATTGGCTTGCATCTTATCTGAGTAATAGAACACAAAGAGTACTGATATCTGATAGTTTGTCTGAAAAGCGTGGTATCAGATTTGGTGTTCCACAGGGATCTTGCCTTGGACCGGTTCTGTTTACAGCTTATTCAAGTACATTGTTCCACGTCATAAACAAACATTTATTATACAGTCATGGTTATGCAGACGATACACAGCTGTTGAAAGTGTTTGCACCGAGAGCTGATGATGAAACCACAGCTCTTGAATGTGTACAAAACTGTGTTTGTGATATTCAAAATTGGATGTTGGAACATAGGTTGAAACTTAATGATAACAAAACAGAAGTTGTGATTTTTGGTACCAAACAACAGCTCGCAAAATTAACTTGTGACAATGTTCAAATTGGTAATGACAGAATCAAAATTATTACATTGTAACAAGGTTCGTAATTTAGGAGGATATCTTGATTCGATCTTGTCGATGGAGCACCATGTCAACCAGATTTGTAAAAAAGCCAGTCACACCTTATACAACCTCCGACGTATTCGTCATTATTTGAATCAAGACACTACAGGAATTCTTGTTCACGCTTTCATTAGCTCCCACCTCGACTACACCAATTCAATCTTATATGGCATGCCAAATCAGCATTTTAATAAATTACAACGTGTTCAAAATGATGCAGCAAGAGTAATAGTGGTAATGCATCTGAGAAAGTATGATGGTGTGACTGACTCACTGATCCAACTACACTGGCTTCCAGTAAAGGCCAGGGTTAATTTCAAAATTATCTTGCAGGTCTTTAAGGCTCTAAATGGTATGGCACCACAGTATATTTGTGACTTGGTAGAAAGAGTCAGCGTTTATAGGTATAATCTGCGGATAAATTCCGGTATGAATCTTGTAGTACCAAGATCTTTCAACAAGTATAATGATCGAGCATTTGCAGTTTGTGGTCCAAGGTTATAGAACTCACTCCCACTTGAATTAAAGTGCATAACAGAAATTCAACCTTTTAAATCAAAATTAAAAACATTTCTTTTTAAACAATTTTATCAACTGCACTGATTACCTTTTAATATTATTGGACATTTTATGAGATTTTTGTTTAAATCTTGTTTTGTATTTTTATTGTATGCATACTTTTTATTTTTTTTACTTGATGTAAAGCGCTTTTGAATATTTTATTGTAGAAAAAGCGCTATAGAAATGTATTAAACATTAAACATTTACTGTACAGGTAGCTTTTCCGCAACGAACAAAGTTATGAAATATCAAAATTGCATGCGAAGAGTGACGTCATACATTTTATATCATCTTCAACGGGTGTGGGGGGGGGGCAATAAACGTGTTTCGAGTGGTTGTGGGGTCTTATTATTTTGACGGTGATGCAAGAAGAATTTGTCGGACCAACCTCGGCTATAGTGACTGAACACTCTCTTATTATTTAAGATGAGATCTCTTGCTTGGACCGCAGCATGCTCGTCATTATATTTAAATTTAATATCATGCGCCCTTTTCTGTATGGAATCATGATTCAGACTTAACTGTTACTTCGAGTAGAAGAAAAGAAAGGCAAAATATCAAAGAAAAATGAAATTGATACGGCAGGGAAAAGAGTTGCCTAGGATAAAAAAAATCAGCTTAAATGTTAGGCTAATTAAAGTTCAGCCATATTGGAGAGTAACATTGTACAAATGTAACGTGCTTCTTCATTCAAATGATACAAGCCAGGCTACATTTATTCTTAATGGGTTAGCAGTCAATCTGGATTTACAGCATTTCAACACGGTCACTGCCGAACAAGGATTTCAAAAAAAAAACATCAGTATAATTCGTATTACATTATTAAAAGGCCAGCAATGCTAACATTTGATGATTTTTTTCATCATGTTTATTTTGTACATTAATTGCAACTTCTTCTTTTCCGCAAGGAATGTTGAAATACCCACTATTTAGCTTGTTAACTTAACATCTACATGTGTAAAATGCACTGTTATTGTTTACATTTGACTTCTAGTCCGGACCAGAAGTCACTTTCGACAATAACAATACAGTTTACACACGTACGTGCTCGGTTGGTAAGCTGAACACTGTGTATATCAACATGCCTTGGGGAGTGGAACAAGGAATTATGGCTGACATTCAAAACAAAAATGGTGAAAAAATTATCAAAAGTTAGCCTACTGGCCCTTTAAGGAAAGGCTGTGTTTCAAAAACATGCTGGTGACACAGTCACATCAAAAAGATATATTACGACCTTCAACCTTAAATTACAGGAATAATAATATATGTAGGGAAGCAGAATACACAGTACAAAATATCGCACTACATTATGTCATGCTCACCGAAGGCAATTTTCTTTAGCAGAAATAGAACGAGAGTGCTGTTTGGCGGAAAACACATGCCTATAAGCGGGGCTTTGAAAAGTTCACGGTCCTTGCACAATGCACTGGGAACAATTACCTTGATCGAAATGAGGGAAGAAAAGCAATGAACAAGTGACTTGAACAATACAAAAAAAAAATAATGTGGTGAGGTGTTTCAAGTAAAGACTATTGCGTGACACCAACAATGATAGAAAAGTTTCGGCTGAAATGTACCCACAGGAACGAAGTCTTGTAGACAATGTACCACGGCTCTGAAGGTTATAGTAGATTGATATTATTTACAGCAACTTAAAAGGTCCGAAACTAAGGGTACTCTCTATCTGATTGGAGCTTTGGAAATAATTTAGTAAGAACAATGATTTTCATCCAACCGGTCGGACAAAAGCTATCGATACGCTTCACATTAGCCGACTCTTGTGATCTTGTTTGCAGAGCATAGTTTTCGGAGCAGAAAGTAAACTCAATTTGCGCATAAACCACATGATTCCTGTGGTTGGACATAGGGTCCAAATATGGTCCACAGCCCAAAAGTATCGTTTTAGCACTTCACACTTGTACAAAATTCACCTTTATTTTTTAGAAATTGGGCAGACTCGTTTCACTTGTGACACACGTTTTCCAAAAGTTTCACATGTGTGAAGTTATTTTGAAATAAATTTCGATGGCTACATTCATTTTATTCCAAGCTTCCTACCACTTCCGGGTATCTAATAATTCCCTACAACACTATCACTTACCGCACATCTCCGAATCTCGACTTATATAGCTGAATTTCGTTATGAAAATGACCTATCAGTAAATATTATCTTTCTTTCATATTTTTTAATTTTCAGTCAACGTCGCCTTTAACAAGACCGTGACAGGCACTTCTCTGAGACAAAATAGATTGCATTCTTACATAGTCGATGGAGATTTGACAACTTGTGTGAAATCTTATAATACTGAAAATCCTTATTTTTGCATTAATCTTGCTGAAAACTACTACATAGATCGGATGATAGTTGTTATCGGACAGCTGGATGTGAGTATCTTATACCTTGATAGATGGACTAAACCGTTTCTGTGATGAGCTGCAAGCATTTTCGCATACGACAGATCTCCGTTTTATTGTTATTTGACAGTCTCCAAAGGTACTGGTTGCCAAATCAGCAGCAGCTGTTCCAGGACTTATAAGAATTATTTTCATTTTATACTAAAACTCCCGAGGGTGTTGTAGGTATTGTGGGGGAACAGTTGCGAATATTTCATACTGCAATGACTTTGATTGTGGTTAACAAGTTACTAGAGAGGCTGAGTAGCCGGGGGGGGGGGAAACAAAAGATGCTTGAATTTTTCTATTGCCATCACACTGTGGGTAGCAAGGACAGTATACGTACACATTGCAGTTACCATTTTGTCTGTAGCAGAACACTATGGTAACGATGAATTTTCAATTCTGGCAACCCATGCCAGTAAAAATCAAAAGGCTCTGGAACATTCATGATGGCACAGTCACACTGGGAGACCGTAACACTTGTATCGCCAGTAGTAGGACTTGTACACAGACTGTATCGATCATTTTCTCAGCCCGAACACGTCGGTGAGGGTTGATTTTTAATGCTGGCAGAAATTCATCCGCATAATCTTTCCTCAAATTACCAGAGTCATTATAAAGAAAGTGCCAAAGCTTACAGTGCCCTCCTTTTATACTTGCAAAGTTTTCACGAGTTGAAGTGCTATCAACTCAGCACCACGGGAAGTAAGCTTAAGGTTATCTTGGCTCAGTGGCTCCATCAGTATGGTAACTAGCTTTGCCATAACTATTGATCTGAGCTCTTTTGTGTTGTCACAATTGTTGAATTCTAGATAGTATGATATTCAGTCATTCTTCCTATTTTTAGCTTTGTCCAAAGTGTTAATGTCTTTCAAAGCACTAAGTCTCGGAGGTTTTGTGCTGGTGTATCTTTTCTTGTGATTTCTGTAGATTTTTTTATTTTCATTACTCAGGATCTCAGGAAAATATATGATGTCTATGACAATAAGGCATTTGAGAGTAATAACTGTCATGTCACAAATTTGTCTCTGATTCTGACTGCAAGTGGCAGAGAAATGATCACTGAGTTCCTTTATTTTACCCGTGAAATCATGACCATTAATTCACTTTTGCCATGGTTTCATTTCATTTATCTAAAACCAGGGTCGAATATATGCATGGTCATCCATTCATATAGTATCTTTCATCATGTCAAAAAATATAAGTCGTATCTCGTATCAAACAAAATTCATGAAAAATAGCCGACTTTGTCCCTTAAAGCTCAACAGCTTTTTTGTTATTTTGCCAAGAAGGACAAGGGCTTGGGTAGTGTGGTCATTGTAACGGTAATACCGTTGTAGACCGACTATTACTGTAGTATTTGTAGTGGCTAGTTCAATATCTGCTAGGTCGGTTAAGGGTAATGGCAGATGTTCATGTTGCTGTATGGCAGCCCATGTTAAGAACAGACTGACTTTCAGCATGTTTGCGTCAAAAACTGCAATTCTTTGTGTTTATCTTCCCAACTTTCACATATCTAAGATCTACGTTTCACATATCTAAGCTCTTGTTACGGAGATATTTTATCTCACACAAAGGTTACTGAACCTAACGGTCATTGATACCAGTAAAATAATGAATTAAAACAACAAGATCTCAATTATAAGTCGATATACATACAAACCATATTTAAGACAAACGAACAATAACGCTAATTACGTTTTACGAGGATGTTTACGGAAGTCTGGAATATATTTAAATTATATTAAGAATTATGAAGGTAGTCAATTACGTTTGCATATTGGGGTAGAACGCGCCTCGAAAGTGAAAGACTTAAACTTTCGCTCAAACTTTCCTTTAGGAATCTTTCAACTATTGTCTTTCAAAATCAAGAATAAAAACAGGGGGTCACCGTGCAAATTTTGGTACAAGGAAAACAAATAACCCAAGATTTACCGATATTTAAAATTCAAAATGGCCGTCACCCCTGTGTTAACTGTATGGAGATAAATAAAATTTTCGAATTTCGGAAAACTAAGCCGATGAAAAGTTTTCTTGCACCAAGAGCTTGAAAATGAATCCCCATAAGTGGTAGATCAGTAAAGAATTGTAAAATTTTGAGAGTCCGAATTTCTGTCCCCGAGGCGCGATTTACCTTAATGGAAACCTGTCAATTTAAGATCAAGACCTGCATTGATATTTATGATTGGATGTATCATTTTATCTTTAATTCATGTCTATCGTATGATCAAAGCCGCCTTAAAGATAACGTTTAAAATCCCATTCTAAAACAATACAAGTAAGATTGGAACATTGAGAGAGGAACACAGCGGACCCAAGACATTTAGACTATGGGAGAAGCTTATCTTGGGCGATGGCAACTGTCAAGCTTGTCTACAAAGAAATAAAGTCTATGTAGTACCAATGAACTCTGAACGTCTCGTGTAGTCAATACACTGAAGATCCCCAGGTTACCTCTCAGCAGCCAAGGCGAGTTCAACGTATAAACTCCACATGAAAGAACGAATAGTAAAAGGGTGAACGTTACGTTACTTTGAAGAAGAAAAAAACGATTAGTAACACTCTACGTTTCACATATCTAAGCTCTACGTTCAAAACTACTTCAATTCAAAAGTGTTTGCTATGTTCATAATCAGTATAAAATTTAATATGTTTTGTTTGCAAAATGTGTGCCATACAAAGTGTGTTTCAGAGTAACGGTGAGGCTAGAAGTGCTCCTTATATAGTAAGTTGCACAATTTTAACCATTACTGGCGTGAGAGAGCAGATTTAAACCAATCGGAATTATTCAACTAGTTATTAAAGATGGCCAATTCAGGGATATAGTAAGTGAGATATATTCCTCTACTTCCATTGTTGTCAATCTATCAATCAATCAATCAATCAAGAAAATTTATAAAGCGCCAGTATCCAATAAAATTGTTCAAAGGCGCTACACATAAAAATCATTCTGTAAAAAGGGTATGTAACCAAAAGGAAAAAGCTCAATAAAAACACGGTGAAATAAATAGATAAAAAATAAATAAATAAATAAATAAATAAAATGATATGAAATCATTCTGTACTAAACTAAAATAAAATCATTCTGCATGTAAGCAAAAGGGAAAGCTCAATAAAGACATAGTGAAATAAAAAATAAATGAAAATTGCATTAAAAAAAACAAAAAAAAACAAAAAAAGGTAAACAACTTTAAAAGTCAATCAATAAAACCGTCTGTCAATAAAACTGTCTATCAAACGATAAAATTCAATGAATCAACGAAGTGGGACAACTGTGGCAATGTCAGAATGCTCTTGAGAAAAAATGGGTTTTCAGATGTTTTTTCAGAATGTTGACTGTAGGAAGTCGAAGTGTCCGAAAGAGAGAAAGACAGATATAATTTTTCAAATTTGCATACATTAAATGAGTAATGAAAACTCCAAATATTACAAGCAGTTTTCGAATGCAACAACATACCACTCAAATATTCGATGCAAATACGAAAAGATTTGCGATAGAATATTTGCCGTGTTTGTTTACGATTTAATAAGTAGTCTGTTTTTCACTTATCCACATTTCAGATGTTCATGGATCAAATTGACAGATTTCTGGCGTATGATCTGGAAAAAATATGGAAACAGATTTTCCAGGTAAAATTATTCCATTGAGATAGATCGCAGCTGACACAGGACACGGATTTTACACACTACATGACACTTGACGTCATTGGCATTAACTTATAAGCAACAATAACTATGTTTCATTGCAACCATTCTGCATTGCTATAAGTTTGCATTTCTCTCTCTCTCTCTCTCTCTCTCCTCTCTCTCTCTCTCTCTCTCTCTCTCTCTCTCTCTCTCTCTCTGTTTTAGAAACGCGGGCCAAACAAGGGAACTGTCGACTTATTCTCCGCCCTCGATATGTTCGGTGATACAGTCTATGACTTCATGCGTCAGCATGGACAAGACGTGGTTTTGTCAAGTAGTGTCATCGGTGAGAACAAGTTAAGAAATTATGAAATCAAAGTAAATGAGCTCATTAGTTTTTTCTTGGTTCCATGGTGGAGTACACGCTAGGGTATACAAAGCGTAAGTTACTCCTAGAACTTTTAGCCGTAGGGTATAAGCAGGGTGTGTTACTCATAGAACACTATGGCAGGTTACACCCTAACTTATATTGGCATCGTAAATTTCTTTCATCCATATATAACAATCCGTTGTACAACACAAAGTCAATAGGTTCTTTAGAATTTCCAGTGAATCGAAATCAACTATTTTGATAGCTGTTTAAGTATAACATGCTTCCTTTTTCACCGCTTGTAGAGGGCTTAGGTCTGGAGTTTCTTTGGTGTTCCCTTAATAACGTGTGCAGATCACAGTCCCTCGTAGTTGAATTAATGCCGGAGACAACACATAATTTGTTTATTTTCATTCGTTTATATCTTGTTTATCCTTCCGGAATTACACAAAAACAGAGACAATTGTTGCAATGGAACATCTCAGAAATCCAAGATAGTTACTTACAACTAACACCAAAAACGATGGCAAAGCTCAATGCTTCAAGGACGAGAGGTAGACTGGTTGAAATGTGATACAGCAGACATACCTTTAAAGTTTATATCTTTTGTTCGATTACCATTTCAGTACAGACATGATGGAGAAGTAATACCGACTTAATCTACAAATGTAATCTCATCTGCTTTTCTTTTTACATTACACGCTTGTTTTTATGAGTACATTTGTATTATTGCAACATTCAACTATCTAGCACCTAACACTTTTGAGAAATTTTTAAAAAAATATGAAAATCCAATTACCCCAAATTAGTTCCAATCGTGTTTTATAGAGAATTGGAATTATACGTACTGATGAGGCTTTACCAAAAGGAGGCGAGGGCGCTCTCTGCTTCATTTCGATATTGTTATACACCGTCATCGCAGTCTATGCTTCATTTCCATATTGTTATCCACCGTGATCGCAGTCTATGCTTCATTTCGATATTGTTATACACCGCCATCGCAGTCTATGCTTCATAGCCGCATTGATATCCATCGCTTCCGTGAACTGATGGGCTTCGAATAATACAACTACAACGCATAAGATAAATTTTGTACAATGCGCATCCACACAAGGGCGAGGAATTCCATCGTATGGGCTATTCCATTGAACGTTGTATTTCACGAGTGTTGGCTAGTCCATTGCGCCATCCATAAAGTCAACGCCAATACATGACAAGGGGTTTTTGTGCACAAGCCTACTACTTCATACCCATCGTTTCTAACCATTAAATGCTGAGAAAGTGTCTTGAACTTTTCCCATCTGCCCCAGTCGTCCTTGGTGAAGACTGCTTATATTGTTCCTTTCTATCTTTTTTCCAAATGGGAGCATCATTACGGTAACAAAAATTAATTTTCTCTCCATCTTTAGGAGGGATACTCTCCAAAATGTTCGTTCATCGAAGATGGCGCTACCCACGGGTATTGTCTCTTAGCTGTACTCTTGTAAGGTTGTTATTCTGCACCGGTGGACGATGCAACCTCAATCATCATCAGAGTTTTATTCAAAACGATTGTGGATACAAACCGCTTTCCTTTTTCGTTTTTCTCAGTTCCAAGCGTTTTTTAACGCATCCGGTTTTATTCTAACGTTTATCAAAAATCAACAACATCCTGATTCTCGTGGAGCCCATATTGTCAGCACTTCACGTGTAACGGCTGTCTAGTATAGGTAGCAGTCTATAAAAGATGATAAACCAATTAAGGACAAGGTTTTATGCCTTTTCATGGGACTCCTAGTTGTGTTCCAGTTGTAACAGCACAAACAATTACTGATAATTCACATTAACGGCGTCAGGATATGGCGTACGAAATGACTTGTGAGTTGAAATCCCAATGTATTGAAGCCATGTATACAAAACACATTATTTATTAAAGAGATGTCTTCATTTCTCTCTCAGCGAGTTAATTTTAATATTAATGATTTTATATGACGTTTACGAGCTACCATTGAGTAGACTTTGCCTCTATTGTTAATTCTCAGGATCTTCAATTCGCAGCTTTGTCTTTCATGTAAATATTTTAAAAACACCACGACATTGTATGTCCATGGCACCGAGGTCTGTTTGCTTCTTTTGTCAGAATCTGGAGTACCAAAGGCTGTAGCTTGAAGCATCGCGGAACACACGTGAACGTGGGACTTCGTAGAATGCACCTGCAACCACCTGGGAAACTTTGCTGTGATCATGACTACGAGGGAAGAACCAATAGTTTTTATAGCTTACAGATATTTCAAATAATTTAGTGCTGGGGACACTCATTTATATGAGTTGACAATCCTTGTTTGAACGGTAAAGATACACAGAACAAACCGCAATGTATCTTCCAGGTCTGACATGGTGATCCAAAATCATTTGTGATATGCAATAAAGTATGTAAAGTTCAAGTCAAAAGCAACCTGTTGGAATTAGCAATGTACGAGAAATCGGAATCGTAAAGTCGACCTGAAAAATGTAAACATAATTTTGCGTGTATGTTTTTTCACAGCCTTTTCTTCAAACAGAGGCAGATTCTGTGTTTATGATATGTTGCGTTATGCCCCTGGTCTTCATGATATTCAGTTTACTGCTAGTTTGCATGGCCAGGCGAGTGTACTCATCCTACTGATATTCAGTTTACTACTAGGCAAGTGTATTCATCCTAGTGATTGTAAACATGTCTTGGTGTTTCACGTTGGTGAGGCATGATTTTACACTTTGTGGGTTGACAATGCAAGTTTCACGGCAAGTTGTAGACGCAGAAATACAAGAAGTTGAGTGGTTTCGAATGACAGCATGCAAGTAATAGCTTGAGATAATTCTGAGTTGTTTTTTTTTATTTTGTGCAGAAGACTATTATTTCGATTGTGGAAACATTATTGCTAATAAACATAGACTGATCGCGAGGAATCTTCTTGCGAAAGGATATAATAAAATATAATTGTTGGGGTGGAGGGCGTTTGCCTTACCGACATATCTGATATGACAGTATTTATCTTGCCGTGCTGCAAATCCAAATATTTGGAGTGTAACATTTATGCAACATGAGCACTTGTGAAAGTGCTTGCAAAAGTGTCCATGTCAGCACATTTGGAAACTAGTAAAGTCTTGGTGACGCTAAAATCGTCGAATCGCTACTGAAATTACATTTTAAAAGAAACTGTAACAGTTTGTCTATAATTCAATTCAATTCAATTCAATTCAATTCAATTCAAACACTTTATTGTCCACAAATACATGTAGAAATATGTTTTCAGGCTCATCATACACAGATTAAAATAGTACAACTGGCAAGAGCATTCTGTAAAACGGGACGCTATTAAACATTGAGAAGGTTCAAAACACAAACAAAATCGCAACATAGATACAAAAATTGAAACACTTACAAACCGAAACAACTAAGGGCCAACTGGAAGTTTAAAAACAACTACATATTCTCCGTTTAGGCTGGCGTCGGATTTTTACGTGGTAATGTCACAAGTTATTTTGTAATTCAGTTTATTTCCAGTCTTGGTTATATTAGACAGGCGCCTTAGCAACGGTGAAAACGAGGTAATTTAAGGTCATCACCATATTGCATCTCCAACTAATCGAAACGAGCAATTATACAAGTTCGGCACATATTACCATGGTGACAGTAGCGGACCTTTAACGATAGGGTTCATTAATCTAAGAAAATTGATACCCAGTGAGCAATAGGACACAAAATACAATAGTATCTGTGTGCCCAGGACAATAGTGTACATAGTGCTGAATTTCTTTAACAGTTGTCTTTGTGGACATCCATTGTGATAGTTCTCTGTTTCGTTGGCAAATGCCAACTACATGTTGAAAAACGAATACTAGAAGGATAAATTTCATGAAATCGATTCAAGTAAAATAAGTCCATGTTGGTCATCGATGACGTCGAATCTAATCAGTTTCCTTTACCTTAGCCTCGGTAATCTGCATCGCATCTGTCTCTTTCAATGTTTCCTTGTCAAGGAATCATGCCAAGGAATCCTGATGGCGCTCTTTGGTCATCTTGTGCTACTTAGTAATACTTTCTGGATGATGAACTTAAGTTGCCCATTCTTCCTCCGTCTGAACTACTACGTGTACCGTCGTTCAAGTGCAAGGTAAGTTGCAGCCGGTATTTGGCGGGTACAATACCAATTTTACGTCACTTTTTCTTCGAGCCACTCTGCCTTGAGTTTTCAATCGATGTAACGTATCAGACAGTCAATTTAACGCTTTGTCCTCAGATTGAACCTTTTTAGTGTTTTTACTTGCAGAATATAATGCTACTTAGTCACAACAGATTTGAATATATCCATTATCATACGACGTACCAGCCATGATTTCTCAATGAAAATCAGCAGATTCTGAACTATGCAGTTATCAATTTGACGTGACCTCGATATGAAATGCCGTGATTTGCTGAATTATTTTTTAATTGCTATTAATTTTCAGTTTGTTCTACTCGATAACAGGATGGATATAACCGTGTTTCACAATCTTGTCTTTGAGTGACCGTTTTTACGAGCACCAATTTCATAACAGGTATTATGTTTTAGGCTTCGTAGACGATGCCACACAGTGGAATGAGTTTGTCACGCATTTATCACAGGATGTCATTTGATTGGCATCTTGGAAGACACAAAGATTTCCATACTCATTCGTCCAGTTGCCATAGCATGGGTTAAAATATTGACGCATTAGAATTCTAAACTGCTTGAAATATCCTTCCTTTATACAGCGAATTCATTGTCTTAGTTTATTGTGCCGAACACGATTGTAAAATGACAAACGTCGATTGCTTCGATATTTGTTAATAAAATTCGATGTTTTTTCGGCCAACAGTTGCCTGTCTGTGTAATCTACATAAGTCTTCATCGTCGCTGACGCAGCCACAGTATTGGTAGCATCGGTATGTTTATCCCGCCGTCGTCATAGAAACGTCATAGAAAGAATTTGCAAATTTTAATATATTTATCAGTAAAAAGAGAGTTGATTGTACCGTGTGGCTATTTCTATCATCCTATCACACTTTACACAAAAAATGATAATATGATGAAGAGTATCGCCATCGTCTTTTAATAGGTCGATTAGTCTTCATAATTTTTTCGCTATTTCTCGTTTTTTATTGCAACTATCCCAAAGAATGTTGAGAAGCATAGTATTCAGCTTGTCAACTCAGCCTCCACATGTGTGTAAACGCATGTTTTATGGTTGACAAGTGTATTTTGGTTCTGATTTGAACTAAAATAACACGATTACAACTAAGTTGGGATAATTTGATGGTAAAGTAAGGACGTTTTAACCTGCAAATGTAAGCTCATCTGCTTTTCTTTTTAAGTTACACACCTGTTTTTCTGAGTAATTTATAATACTGCAACATTCAGCTGTATCACCAAACACTTTTGAGAAATTTGAAAAATATGAAGATCCAATTATCCCAAATTAGTTCCAATCGTGTTAAATATAAACAATAACAGCGAATTCAGTTGTCAGGCTAAATATTACATATTAAATGCTTTAGTGAGTAGAAAAGAAATTAAAATTCACATACAAAACAAATACGATGATAATAATCATCAAAACATACAGCTACTGTCTCTCTACTGACAGGACAATGACGTATAACTCATGTCAAGGTAGAAACTCACTTCAACTCCGTCATTTGCAGTTTTTCAGGAACGATGTAGCTTGTACTCGGATAAAAAAACTTTCAAGGCTTCAAAATTAGGTAACATCCTCATAAAAGAATGTCATGGGTTTTATTTTACCACGTTGCTTAATTGCTACAACACCAAACTATTGACTGCTTTAGTCCGTGTGTTCAGGGGACCACTGGAGAAAAGATTTTGCGATATGTATTCTCACAGTTTACGTTAAATGTAAACCCAAAATCAATTTAAATGCGTCGGTCTTTTAAATGATAAAAACACAGGATGTAGGGTAAGTTCCTTTCTACATATTGATTATCGTATCATTTTATACTATGGTTCAATTCAAAGTACATAAGATTATTGTTGTGTAGTGTGTGGTAACACGACTGAGAAAAATCTCGAGAAACTTTTTTATACTGCAGAAGAGAGCTTTGCGCGTACTTTTTGAATTGCCCTATGATTTTCCTACATGTGTTCAATGTTATGTCAGTAAGACAAAGAATTTATTATTTCCTTGCAATTTTAACATTTAACTGTGTGACATGTAATGCTCCGCAATATCTTTCAGATATTCATCAATATTATACACGTTCTGTAAAAAAATGGATTTTAATATTCCCAAAGCAAATATATGTATGGGTCAGAGAAGTTTTAAATATCGATCATCGCAAGTCTGGAATTCTTTACCCGGTGCATTAGGACATGCTCCAAATATAATATAATATAATATAAAATATAATATTTCTTGGCGACTCAACCATACGTGACGTTAGTCTAATTCCCAGGTGATATGCATACACGGTGTTACCATTGAACAACTGCGCATGTACCTGCGTGATAACGAGATAGGGGGTTTGCATCCTAGCGAAGTCGTACTGGAGGTTGGAACAAATGACTGTAGTTCAAAGAAAGACCCAGATGCTATACTTGCTGATTACAAGCTGCTTCTCAAATCATAAACAGTAAAGTAACAGTTCTAAGCATTTGCCCACGAGTGGACGATCCGGCTATTCAGTCCACTGTGAAAGAATTAGTGTGCTGCTTGCAAATCTATGCGAAAAAGAAAGATGCTGTTTCATCGATAACGACATGTCATTTCGGTATCGTAACAATGCTATTGCTCCTTCATTGCTTCTTCGAAATGGTGTTCATTTGTCCTATGCCGGTGTTTATTCTCTCCTTCGAAATGGTCACCTATCAGCCTACTTTGCGACTCGGCGCAAGTCCTATACTTTCAACATTCTCAGCGGAATGAGAGCCGATTGATTTCCAGACTCGATATCGTAAACTGTTTCCATTTTAATTTGAGCCTTTCCAGTCGAAATTGAGCCTTTTCATTGTTTTGGCTAAATTTTTAAACAGACGATGTATTTGAAGTGTATTGATGAATTCTGTTGTGTGCGGAAAGCAGTTGCACACATTTATATTTGTGACTTGCAAAATCGGGCAATTATATTTCATTCTATGAGGTCAGAGGTTTGAATATTCACCGACAAGTATTCAGTCTCCATACACATGGGGATGACTGGCTTGAACATTCAAGCGAATGTATGTGTCGTGATATGTGGCTTTGAAATTCAAGAAAGTACAGTCCACTCTCTGAGTTGGCTTGAACATTCAAGCGAGTCTGATGTATGACTTTAAAATTCAAGTAAGTACAGTCCACTCAGTGAGTTAGCTTGAACATTCAAGTGAATGTATGTAGTGCGATATGTAGTTTTGCATTAAAGTAAGTACAGTCCACTCTGTTGGGTCGGAGGCTTGAACATTCAAGTCTTGAACATTGAAGAGCGACTTTAAAATCCAAGTTCAATTAATTATACTCATTAGATTTAATGCTATAAAATTAAAGCCACTATCTTCATGGCAATACTCATAGAGATCTGAGTCTTCAACATTCTGGTGATCAGAATTAATTTTGATTAGAGACTATAAAATAAGTCTACAAAAAGATGATCTTTGCCTGTAAAAACTCAAATACCGAGATTTGTATCACCATCTATATGAAATGAAGGGACTCCTCTTTTTCATCAATCAAACAAATGTTCACGTTCTAAGTACAATTACACATCTTTAGTAAATATAATATATTCAATAACATTAAAATCTTAAAAAACGAGGTACAACTGATGTAACCAATGTAATTAACTTATTTCATTTGAAATTTATTAAATATTAACCATCGTTGTTGCCTAAAATACTGGAATAGGGTCTGGCTGAATTTAACAACAGCAAATGAAAGGCTTTTGAAAAGAGATTATTTGACGAAACGAGTCATACAATATAGAGAACACAAAATCGATTGTTTGCATCTTTGAACATCTATTTAATTTCGTCACAACTCAGCTCTTACCCGAGGTGTATCTTCCAGCAAATGCTATAAGAAGACATGCATCCGTTTTCCAGTGTTTGTAGTAGACATACCGTATTGTCTCGTTCGCGATATCATACGCTGGTACGTCAAAAAATGATGCGATCGGAAGGAAGAGGTCACCCTTATTCATTACGTGAGGTCATGATATTGGTTGAGTAATTCCCTTTACTTGTCAAGGCACTTGAAAGGGACTTTGGTATGTGTATTATATCAGAAATATTTGGCGACATGTGTTGAAGTACTTAAACAATTCATTCTGAACGCCACCAGAACATTGCAAAATTTGTTACGATGTTAGCAGTTTTGATCAGCATATTACATAATAATATAATGGACACATCAGATAATGATCTCCTAAGGTTAATCAGCGTTGACATGTCAGTGAGATATTGTTCGTTTTATTTCTTCTTAGGCGTACGATGGTATTCTGCCACATTTTGTAAAGTTAAATGTAGAAATGACATGTACAATAGGCAAAATACACACATCTCCATGTTGTTTCCATATTCCATGCAGTTGACCAATATATGGCGTATATGTGATATCTGCTCCTTGAAGAACCTGAACCTTCCCAACAACTAGCTTCCTTTTGACAAAAGCTGCAACCATGACATCGATGTTCAGTTGGAAACCCTTGTCTGTTGTCTTTTGTGTTTATTTTGTATTTCCTTGTGTATTTCCCTGTGAATAAAAAAATTTCCTTGCTTAGATAGCTTACCAAATGCTTGCCGTTTAATGAGTGCCAATTAAGGAAGAATAATAATAATAAATATATTTGAATATTAGCAATTATCATTAATGTTAATGAGGGGGAGGGTTGTGACTGTGATGTCTTCGCTAGGTTACCGGCTGCTTTACTTTGAGCTTGAATCCGATCAAAAGTCTACAAAAATGACATCATTGCACTTTGCCCTTATCACTTTTGGAGAACTCTGTTAAATATAATTGAGTACCACACGTAATTGTATGAGACAAAGTGGAAACAAAATCACTGACGATTTATATTAAATTTGTACATTCATAAAACATGGGTCACCTTACAATTATCATTTTACTTGATAGGTTTAATTCAAACTGGCTGATTTGTAATGATTACTTTATTGACAAACACGGTTCAAAAGTTGGTGAATTAGTAGTATCTGAATGTACTCTGTCACATTATGACTTGTTAAAGTTAAGATAAACAGTTAACCAAATTACCTCAGAACACACTCTCTCTTTCTGTAGCAGGTCTGCCATAGCAGCCATTTCTTCATCTGTTGTTGCAGGTGATTCTTGTTCCACTTGCTGATATTTCTGAAGTACTACAAATCGCCATATAGGCATATCACCTGGTTGTACGCATGTGGATCTTTCAATTTCATCAGAAGCTGTTCCCAGGACAATTGTTGAGTAGTTGTCAAATATTGGCTTGATTCCTCAATGCTCTTTTGTAATAATTCCATTTCTTCCAGTCAAATACTGGCTTCACAAATCCTGGACTGCCGGATGGCACCATGATTTCCCCCAGCTGGTCCCTTTTGAATAACTCCAAACCACCCTCTGGGTTCCAAGAGGAAATATTCCCGTCTGACCATAATCTGTACTTCATCAGGACACTGCAATTTTCCTTAGTAAACCTATGAAAGACAGTATAATACAATGTGTATGATACTAGAAAATCACATGGAAATTCTATTGTTGATTGTCCTAAATGTGTTTGGTAGATCGATCGACAAAGACGGAGGCTGAGTCAGACCATTTCAATCGACAAGGGATGAACATACAATAACATAATAAGGTAGGTTAGTTTATACAATCAGAAAGTTTACCTTCTTATTTACATTCTTTAAAGCCTACACCTGCCTTTTGTCTAAGATTGACCGTGGTTCTTCGTAAGCGTATGGTTGGTTTTTCGACCGCATACACTTTCCGATACATCGAAATATGTTTACGAACTTAAAGTATACATATTTATGATTGTCTCTTTATCCGGTCGAGTTGTTTGAAATAGGAGTTTCCGATGCAATATAAGTCGGAAGTTAGAGCTATAATAGAACTATTTTCAATTATTTTTTCGAAGAAATTGAGATTGTAGAATCAACAGGGGTGTTCAATTGATCTGATTTTTACCGTCAGTCATTCATTTTGAATGAAATCATGCAAACAAAATGACATGCAGTTACTACTACGGTCCTATACATGCCATGAATTTGAACAAATCACTGCCATTGTCTTACATCACTTTATACTCACGAAAAATTGTTTGCCATGCATACTCAAAGGAAGTACCATCTCTTTATGTAAATGCGTGAACGGGTGTGAGGGAATGGCAAGTGGCTATTGTTCACGTTGTTATTGTTCTTCTTAAGTTTTAAGGTGGACATCATAAATGATTGATATGGAGAGAACTTTGAACGATGGAATCAACGCCGAGCAAACCCTCTCAGGAATCAAATAAAACTTGCTTTTACATGCGAAATATATTAATTAATACTAAAATCAGATCACAGATTGGCCAATTTTGACAAAATTCTTAGAAACACGTCTCAGAAAATCCGGAGAAAGGACAGTGATTAAACTATTGGTGAAGTTCTCAGACGTTGAATCAAAGAAAGTACTTGACAAATACACTGCATTTAAACAAATGATGTGATTGGGCAGAGGATACATACGGTTATTTTTGTTACGTTTCGATGGTTTTAATGTTTGTCGATGTCAGTTCCAGTGACTTTGTCTGACACACAGGCGTACGGAACGTTTCGTAGATCGTCGTCGGATGGGAAGTGACTGACACTGTGAGGCCGAATTCGAAGGCCGAACCTCGGTACTGTATAACATACAGTACCGAGGTTCGGCCTTCGGCCTCACTGTGTCAGTCACTTCATACAGAACCGAGGTTCGGCCTTCGGCCTCACAGTGTCAGTCACTTCCCATCCGACGACGATCTACGAAACGTTCCGTACACCTGTGGTCTGACACTAGTATTACGAGTCAAGGCCAGCCATCTGTCGAAGCTATCGTTGTACACATGCATCGTATGCACGGTTACACGTGGTTCAATACACAGCGGCTGCCGTGGTATGCATTTCTATGCATGCCACGGCGGCCGCTGTGTATCGAACCACACGTAACCGTGATCGTATGCCTATGAATAAGACTCCTTAGCAAGTTATGAAATATCTATCGGCTGTCCGCGAGACACCATAAAATTTGATGAATCGAGGATAGATTATCGACCTCATCTCTTTTACGAGAAAGGGGTAGACCAAATTTAAAGTATTTTAGGCCAAGGTCCCGCATAAATTTTATTTCCATGGAAAAGTACACTTTAGCTGGCATGTGAGCTTATCAACGCTCACAGTCACAAAGTCATTTCGAACAGCGGCTACATTTTACCATGTTAAATTCCATGATTAGGCAATCACTCATCGGATTACGTCCCGGAGAACGTCACTGATAGCATTGCAGTCACTGCACTCACCAGCAGTGTTTGAATGACTCTGCTATTTTGGGGGATCATGCGTGCACGTTAATGTCGTGATTTTTAACAGGGAAGTTGAACATGCTTCTAGATTCTCAAGAAATATCTCGAAAATAAGGGTATCAAGCAAAGCTAAAAACTAGCTTTATACGGCATCCCACCATTGCGGTGGGAAGCGTATAAGCCTAACGCCGGTAACACACAGCCCTGCCACGCAGAGCTGAGCTAGAACCGAGGTAAGGTTTATTTCGACTGTCCCGTAATTGATTTCCTTCATATCACACTGGTGTTGATTTTTGTTAACTTGCATTTACCGAAACAAATTAAATTTCTAATGTCTTGAAATAAGTGTAATATGTGGGGCTCACGTTGTCCGTGGCAGTCTGAAGTGGTAGGCGATATGTCCATGATTAGGCCTGTGCGATTACAAAACTGTTTGAGATTATGACAGAAAAACGATTTGAGTATTAAATGCTGTTGTTACAAACGATAGCCATCTACCTTAAAATATATACAAGTCCAGTGTTTTGTAAAAACAACTCTTTAACGGCTAACATATTGCTATGCAATGTGATGTAGAAGGTCGTCGACTCCACGTTTAGTGACGACTTGAGACGATTTTCGTTAGAGCAGTATAACAGTTGGCAATCTCATTTGACAGTGAAAAGGCTGAGACTTTGTCTGGTTTATACGATTGAAAAACACATCGTCTAGAGTACTTGGAATCTGAATTTTCCTATGGATATCGAAGAACTCACTTGAGAAGTAACAACAAGTGCAAATAGAAGAAATTATTTCCAAAGAGGCCATATTTCAAATAGGATAAATACGGAAGACTGAAAATTTCTTTCTAGTCAATGTACATTTCAAGCTACGAATGTCTAAGGAAATTAACTTACCTGTTTCTCTTTTAGCAGGGTCCGAGTCACATTCTGCTGCTTGAGATATTTTTGGGCACATACTGCTGTACTGACGAAATACTTCGTTCTGATTACGTGGACTGGTTAATTTTCACCGGAAATAATACGCGATTCCAATGATCCGTTTGCATGACAGCACATTGTCCAAATATGTTTTCTATATTCAAGTTCGGAGTTTCATTGCAGCCCATATATTTCTTTTTTCCTGGGCGAAAAACTGGCAGATTCTGTTACGATGTTGACGAAATGTAGTCAAGCGTCAAATGTCTTACTGTGGTCGTACGCTGCATCACCAACGGATTTTGGCGCTCATAACGTTGATTTGAATAGGAACACCATATATGGCCCAGAGTTATGCAACCCACAAGATATGATAATTGAGGTTGTATGCTACTGTTGTGTTTATCTCAACCTCAATCTTTTCGCTCAGAAAACAAAATACATTCCCACCAGAGGAACTTTGACTATATGATCTACGGAGAAATTTCAATCCAAGCACGATTTTACACATTTTAAAATAGGGAAGGCGCTTTGGCGGAATTTGGCGAACTAGTGAGATTTTGTCAACCTAAACATTTTCATAGTGAGCGTATTAGTAGCTAGCCGATCAACAACGGCAAATTTTTATTGAGTCAGACTGAACCCTTCTATTTATAAAATTTCTTTTATTCTATGTGCTGAAGGTCCTCGCAGCGTAAATTGTTGCCTTCAACACGATTGGAACTAGTTTGGGATAATTGGTTTTGATATTTTTCAAATTTCTCAAAAGTGTTAGGTGCCGTATAGCTGAACGTTACAATATTGCAAATTACTCATAAAAACAGTGTGTAATCTAAAAAGAAAAGCAGATGAGATTATATTGAAGGTTAAATCGGCATTACTTAAACATCCAATTATCCCAAATTAGTTCCAATCGGTTTCTTGGTAGTCCAAGTCGATCAAAGGTCAAACCTTTGTAGCAGATAAAGCATCGGCCTTCGAATTGGTATCCAGGCAACGGTGCGAGAACCAGTAGTATCTGCAATTACATTGGTTGAGTGACAAGGCTTTATTTAGCGGGAGGTGCAGCCGGTTTACACAGTCTTGCCAAACAAAATTAGTCTCCATTGCCAACAACTGTAGCGAAAATGGGATCCCGTCAAGCCAGAAACCTTCGCTGTAAAATACCATTGTTATTTTCATCGGTATGTATTTCGTTCGCCGTTCAACGGTTTTCTTGTCGTGCTCTACCGAGGACAGAGATCAGATTGAACTTGAACAATGAATGGAAGTTTCACTTGAGCCAGATAACATTGATGAGATCGAATCTACTGGAAACGATTTCTTTGCAGCAAAGAGACGGACTTTAAAACGACCCGAGAGTTTGGGCTTCTTGCAAAGTGGCATGTGGCTCTAAAAACCGAACTATCCAGATGTACGATACTTTGATTGATTCACATTCTCGCTGACGACGACGCATATGGTATTTTATACCTCCATGGGTACTTGTAGTAGTACACGTCAGCAGTAATAGGATTATTCTTAACCGGAGGATGATTCTAGATCACCGAGACAATCATCAGCCAATAATTCTCCGCAGAGGTCAATTACTAGCAAATTTCACGGTATACGTCACCCTATTTACGGACAGGGAGACTCGGATGATAAACATTAAATGTGAATTATCGTGTGGACATTCAAGGAAGCTTGCCGATTTGATAACACATCTAGATAATTCATGCTCTTTTATGACGTGATGGGAGAGAATACAAACCCACGGTATGAGAGAAAATGGCGCAAAAATTATCAGTTATGACGGTGAGTAATGAGAATTAACAAATTTCACTGATATGTAGAGGAATTGATTTCGAGCTCTTGCAACGGAACGATTTACAGTGTATTAGTACCTAGTGTTTATTAGCATTGTGATAGAATGGTGATGCTTTTAGGTTTTGTTACGTTGTTTCTTAAATGTTCGTTTGATCGTCTTCGACAATTTTGATTTGCGAATTGGCCGAGGACGCCTTTCGATCCTCGATGTCGCCTCATGTCGCTTGGATCAACTTCAAGTTGTAAAGACGTACAAGGGCTTTGACCTACGTTATCAAACGCAAAGTTCTCTGACCAGCTGTGGCATCATGCCGACCGGATGAGATACGGTCTTACCAGATAGCGGAAAGCGTTATGTAACAGTAATTTTCAGTAAGGCCAGTCAGCCAATTCTATGGTGTGGTCTCAACTGTTGATTAAGCCCACTCGTTGACTCAGGAATTTGTTTGTACCAAGGCAAAATCAGCTCATCCGAGGGCTGACGAGAGTTTACGATCGGCATTTTGTGTTCAAGATTGAGACAACGTGACGTTGCATAACGCTGGTCCATTTTCAGCAATCTTGGTCAGACAATCTGTCATTGTATCTACATATTACCCACCGGGAAAAAAATGTGCGCAGACCCAACTTTATTTTGTATTTTCTTCCATAACAATGTCTCTTTCGGTTTATGAAAACCAGTACGTGCAGCTGATTTTGATTCCGCCAGACCAACTGTGTGTATTGAATACATACGTTTGTGTGATGTAGTCGGATACCATTACAAATGTTATCGCCTCAATAAACAAAGTCGAGTAGAGTTTTTAAATGAATGGAAGTAGTATCTTGTGTCTCAATCTTGGACACAGGATGCCAATCGTGATGGGGTCTCATTTAAAACACTTAATTGGTAGGATCGGTTTTTTTCTTTATACAAGCAGATTTTCTGATTGCATAACAGTGCGATTGTAATTTGTCTGAGCTGAATTGAGGATGAACCATGACAGAAATCACCATAGGTCGTATGACAGAAAATTATTACCACCTGTATCGGTAACAATAACAATGCAATTATCAACGTTCTATGAGCTAATGATTAAAGGTGGGATCGATTGTTGATCGAGTTATTTATATCTGAATATATTGTTGCGAACTATATTTCTGTCGACTAGGATTGTTCAAAATTTTAGCTAATTCTAAAAGTTTTGAACAGTATTAAGTCGAATTATGTCTACCGTCGTCTTATATCCAATAATTTGATCAGTGTGTTTCCTTTGCAAGTTCATCATGTTTGATAAGAAATTTTCACTTGCGATTACTCAGTCGATAAGTGTAAGAAAACATGGATAATGTATCTTTTCGAAGAAAGTGTGCTTGAATGTTTACGTTCTACTTATGAAAGAATAGCTGCAACTACTTTATACCTTCTATCACACAAGCAATCGTGAACATTTCTTCAAGGTAGGGAACACTTACGGCAGTAAAAATGCAGTGTGATTAAACTCTAACAATCAGTCCAGCAAAATTTCTACTTTAAACCTATTTACAATTACTATATGTCAGCAGTACATAAAGGTCACGCTTCCGATTAGATATTCCGATCTCATGCAATTTTTTTTTCACAGCCAACAACAACATGTTTAGGTAGCTAAAAGGTGATTGGGGCAAAAAGGTGTGAGTGGTGGCTGGAGGAATTCGAAAATTTTGGTGATAGTGAAGGGGAGACGAGAAAGTTTTGATCTACCTATAGGTGGACCCGAAAAGTTTTGGATTTCGTCTTACTTTTTACATTTTACAATTCCGAGGTAAAATGCAATGAAAACTGCATAATATCTTAATGTCATCAAATTGTTGTAATGTTAGTAATAATTAACGAAATCAAGATTAATTTTGTCACATTTTATGAGTTTCATCATCTCGGAAAAATCTAAACATGACTGTAAGATTTTTCGTAAAAAACATTACGGGACAGAAGCTGAAACTGTTGATACATGTAATTTTTTTCAATATTTCTGTTGCTCCCTAGAACATGCTATAATTTAGTTTGTCGACAAAGCCGTTCATGCAATGGAAGTCCAGACTGAAAGTTATTTAATTGTAATTGATTCTAATGCACAGTAGGCTTACACAGGCTGTGTTGGTAAACTGAATGCTTTACAGTTAAACATGCTGTGGGGAGTAGAACAAGAACACAGTTGTATAAACTGAAAAAAACATTGACAAAATTTTCAAGGTTAATACAGCAGCCCTTCTACTACAGTGTCACTGTCACTGCATACTGGCAGTGGCAGAGATAGCTCTGACTCTGATGTAGTTGAAGAAGAGTTTGGGTTTAAATGACGCTCATGAGAGTGAAATATACTTGTACATAACATCATACCAGAGAGTAGCCAGAGAGCAATCTGATTAAAATCAGATGTAGAGTACGGCGACGTCTACTTACGTGGTTTTCTCTTGCTGTCGCCTCTCACTAGTAGTAGTGAGAGGCGACAGCAAGAGAATACCGCGTAAGCATAAGAAAACGTCGCCATACTCTACATCTGATTTTAATCAGATTGACCAGAGAGCAACACATTATATGGAAGACCGGGAGACTTCCTTTGAAAATATCAGGATTCTGGCATATAAGAATAATCAAATACTATTAAGAAAAGATGGGGTTACCATGCTTGATTTTCTAAATTTAAACATTTTATAGTAAAATACCACAAAGGTAAAACTTAGAACATTTAAGACTCTATTTAAATGAAAAAATATGCGACTAACAGGAATTTTTTTTTTGGACCAAATTTGCTTATTTCACCCAAAATTTCAGAGATTAAACGTTTATTGTATGCAGTAATTTGTCAATTTTGAGCAACATCTATGTCATATATGTCTTGCACTTTTGAAAAAAAAAAACATTTTAAGATGGTTAACTATGATAGGTTTTCACAATTTGGCAAAATGTTGCCAGAAATTCACAATCAGCATATTCTCTCATGATCGTCATTATGTGAGCGCTTCCACAGGTGCCATTGACCTGGCCAGAGTTGGATTAACTCAAATTGACTCAGACTGATAAATTCAAAAAGTCCACTGATGCGTTTGCTCTACAACTGCTAATAACACGCAGTGTCGAACATCTGCGAGCAGAACTGCGCAACGCATGTTTATTTTTATTTTCCGTGAATCCCTAATAATTATGCCGTTATGTGATAATAGCGGGAGACTTAGATTTTTTTGACTATGTAGACGGGGGGACTTTTGAGGGCACTGAGGGATATGGAAAAAATAAGATTTTCCATCCCGATGCCTCCAGCCCCCCTCCCCCACCGTTATTTGTGAACGCAGCGTAATGTCCCTATCAGTCCTTAGTGATGTTCCTATCTCACTGTAGTAACTAAGTAAGTATAAAAAGCAGGTTTACAATCTTCTTCCGATCTCTCTCCACTCCCCTTGTTCTTGTAAACTTTGCATACTCAAATTTTGAAATCGACTGTCGCAAGTCTTGACACACATGGATACAGAGCAATATCACAGCAACTGACTATTTAACAATGTCTGTCAGTGTCAGCATGTTATATGTTCACTTATGAGAAATAAACATTGCAATACTCGAAGGCACAATTTTTGTAAAGTTTCCAAATGAAGAAAGTCATGATTGCCGTTGATTAAGAGAATAGATATCTATCGTGGAGTACTGTACAATCACACATATACGGTATTTGTTTGTCTTTCATTGTCACAGTTCATCTAAGATCGATTCTTTCAGTTTCTGATGGTGTTCACACTCTAAGAGCCTTCAAATTGTTTCTCTCAGCTTATATTAGTAATGACATATTCAATCTGACTGGTTTCTGTCTGCCGCAAGTGTTTGTTTTTTGTCTTATTCTGCACTGGCAGTACAATTTTAGTTACCAAGATATAGGGAACTTGTTTGGTGACCTGTGAAAAAAATTCAAAAGAGTTGTCATCTTATTGTGTCGGCAGAACTGTACGAAAAAGTGTAGTTTGTGCATCACGCGTCCGGGAGTGACACTATACGATCGGAAATTCTACAAAGTGTGGTACGAGTATACGGATTTCTTTGCCTCTATATTGTTTAGTTGTTTTACTGGAATAGCGTGGTGTTCACGTTATTTTCTTGCAATAATTTCTACGAGTGAGTTGTTTGCTGTGAGACTCAATAGCTTATCCTCTAATAACCTCCCGTATCGACATGTGTAATTCTTTGCTGTACGGTATACCTCAATATTCAATTAGTCGTTTCCAACACATACAAAACATTGCTGCCAGGATTGTTACCTTTCAAATCGCCATGCTCACACTACTCCACTTTTACAGGAATTGCACTGGTTGCCAGTTCATCAAAGGATTACTTTAAAACTCTTGATAATCTCTTTCAGATGTGTTCATGGTTCTGCCCCCAAATATCTCACAGAAATGTTAAGTCTTTACACCCCAAGGCGTAATCTACGTTCGGTAGAGCATTTCAAGTTGTGTTCGGTCAGAGTGAGAACAAAGAAATATGGTGACAGAGCTTTCAGTGTCGCCGCAGTGCTCCCAAATTGTGGAACGCTCTTCCTCTGAGCATCCGTTTATGTTAAAACGTTAATAGTTTTAAGCGTTTACTAAAAACTTACCTTTTTAGACTTGCATTTTAAATTGGATTTTTAGGTTGTGTATGATTTTAATTTTTTTAATGTCTGAAATTTCAATTTTGTAGACATTTTTAAAATTGCTTTTGTTCATTTACTTTTTTAAAGTGTATTTTAAGCGTCTCTGATCACTGTTTTTATGTAGATTTACACGCTATAGAAGTAAATTATTAATATTATTTATTAATAGCTGATTGCACTAACTACGAGCTGACGTTCAGATAGGTTCTACTGACCATCACTTTGAAAAATGTTGGCAAACACCGCAGAACGTGGTGACTGTCATAGAAAAAATAAAAGATAAATTTTGCGGCATTGACAATTTTCCCCCTTCCTGGGCGTATCTCCGGGATGCGATTTGCAACCAATTTACTTAGTCATCCCGCATCCCACCCCTGGGAAAACATTGCTAGGTATATAACAGCGACTGCAAATAAAGCAGGTTGCCTTTTCTTCACTTGATAGAATTTCATTAACAGACAATGATTTCGGGTGATAACAATACGTTGCTGCGAACATGACACAAAGAAAAACTGTTAGTGCTATAGATCACCTAGTAAAACCCACAGTGACCTGCCGTAATTAAAGATGTCGCCATTATAAATTCTACACGATATGCTTTTTTGTCTGTATTTTTAAAATGTTCAAGTTTTTGCACTTTTTGTCACGGATGTGTTGAACTATATACAGTAGATGTCTAATAATTAAAGCGACTTCCTCCAATGTGTCTCTGGTTAACCCCAATATTTCGCTAAAGATAGCTTTTGAGTACAGACGTGTGGTCTATTTCTTCCCTTGGTGGCTGCAGAGCATGCAGAATTTTGCATATGAAAAACATATGTTAGCCACATCTACACATACCAGATATTGTGCATACTTTTGCTGATGAGTGAGTTTGCATATACATTTACATAAATTAATAATCGCCGGCTATTGGTCAATTCAACCTCAGATACATATTTTAGTCTGCCTTCAGTCTCAGTAGAATGGTGTAGACTTGCTCAAAGTCTGTGCGCATGTAATTATTATTACCATTGACAATTATCTTCCCCGGGGAATCGCCATGCGAGAGGATGTCGGGACACAGAAACAGCGTAGAGACTCCAAGTCTTCAAAGATAACACCGTTTATTTCTTTGATGGATGCTACATATTGCCAGATAGTTCCTTCTGTCAAGATGTTGTCACTTCGTACAATCCTTATTTTCATACAAATGAAAAGCAGCGTCATAGTTAGTAGAGGGAAAGCAACTCCACACATCGTTCATATATATTAGTGATTTGCGTTTAATGTATAGTAGTGTGTATTTTTTGTTTCGTACTGTCTTGTGTATAGAACCGATTAGGCACGGCGAGACACAGCTGTAATCTGCGTGTCAGTGCAGACTGTACTCCAGAGTGGAGAGACTGCGTACGACACTGCGATCCTTTAAGGCTATGTTTCGAAAGTTTGCCTGTTTTTCTTCATCAGTCGCCTCAAGTTCATCTTCAGTGGATAAATTGTGTGGTATATTGGAAGATTGTATGTATTCCTGTGTTGTACCACTGGACGTACGTTCTTTTTATTCTGGAAGCTAGGATGTCTAATTTTGTTCAGTAGTGTTCAAGGTCGTGTTCGTATTGTGTTTACTAGATTGAGAGATAGATCGATATATGTGGTCGTCAACATGTTTAATGTTGTGCTGTCAAAATGTCGTATTTTTTCTGTGTTAGAAGTTGTTAGTTGTAAACTTTGTTTGAAATAATTGGTTGACGATTTACTTTTGACGCTTCCTTATTATGTAATCATTAGTCTATACAATGTCATCCGCTACCTTTATCTAACCGTTTGATTGGTATCTCACCGTTTTCTGATGTTCTTCATGACATGCCTTCGACATGAGTTTTGGAAGGGGAAATTCAGATGAATTTGAGGCTGCTATGTATATCGATGTTCATTTTGGTTTGTGCTCGTGTAATACGACATATTTGTTGACGTTATATGCATATTTTGTTCTCTCTTTCTGTGCCGGCTCAGGCTGTTACCGCCCAGTATTTATTTAGTAATTTTATGTGTAATTTTAGTGTACATTTTTGGGGTTGAGGCATGGCACAGTGTTGATACGGTAACTCTCCCTTTTGAGTTTGTCTTGGCCTTTAAAAGGGCCGTTTGGTATATATTATGTTCCTTGTTTGGCTCATGCTGTATCCAATTAGGGGAGAACCATTTGATTTCTGGGGGGGGATGGGGGATCTGGGGGGAAAAAAATTTGTCGGCAGGTGAGGGACAGAAAAAAAAATTGATCCAACAATGGCTTGAGACAAAAAAATTGTTCCAACAGACAGGAGAGAAAAAAAAATTGTCGCCATGTGCTAAAATCACCAAAATTTTGGACTGATTTTTAAAAAAAAAGCTGGAGGGCGGCCGCCTACGGCGGCACTAATATTTTCAATATTTTAGAGTTAATCCTGATGTAAAAAATCTGGCATATAAATAAACTTCAATACTACACAATGTTCAAAGTTTCATTGTGATGACAGTGTTTTAAATATGTTGCAATAAAGCATTGACACAGTCAGTATTAAAAGGGGAACCATTGGACTTGCTGTGATCTGTATCTACTGAAAATTTAAAACAAACGACACGATTCAATGGACTACTTTTAAAAGCAATATACTATTCTCAAAATATATGTCTTTCCTTGCAATGAAAATACAATAACAAATAATGAAATACAAACACAACTTTTGTAAAACATGACTTCTTTCCTGAGAAGTTGACAGTACTGATTTTATATACTAAACACAGCTATAGTACTGACTTTGTATGATCACTACACTTCTATACTAGTCACTATCAGCCTGGTTTAACCAGACGGCTGATCTGTTCAGTGGATGGAACAGATCAGCCGTCTGGTTTAACCAGGCTACTATTACTCTACTGGAGACTATGGTAGTGGCTTCATGGATGACAGTAGGCAGATCCCATATCTTTTTGGTTCGGTACATGCAGGTACCTGCTGAGCACCTGTAAGAAAGGAAAATTGAAAGAAAGGAAAATTGTTATTTTTATTAAAAATTGTCTGCAGTAGTTTTGTGTTTGATTAAAAGGTTTCTCACTTTGGAAAGGGACAAAGCGTTAATATTGGTGATTTTTATATGCTTTTTTATATTACTCCAACATAAACAAAGTCATCACTCAAAATAATCTGCTGATATGACTACCTTTGTCTCCCCTTTCTTGTCTGTTGAATAAAGTGACAATGTCAGTTGGGTGGATGTCCTTTGCCATCTCTCTTCGGCAATTTGCCTTGACATGTGGTTTGGTACATGTATTGAGTGATGCTGACATCGAAGCTCTTTTCTTCTTCCTTCTTTTTTCGTTAGCAGCTCTCCTGTTATTGGCTGCTGCCTGCTGGCTAGCTCCGTACAGTTCTTTGTATTTCTCATGCCAGCTGATATGGTGGCCATTTTTTGCTCACGTGTTGACACACGTGAGCATATGTCGCAGCGATGTCTGTCTGTCTGTGTGTCTGTCTGTCTGTCTGTCTGTCTGTCTGTCTGTCTGTCTGTCTGTGTGCTCAATATCTCAAAAACGGCTCATCAGATCAGAATCAAATCTGGTACATAGATTCAATTTGCAAATGGCAAGAACTGATTAGTTTTTGGTGGGTGTGGCTTGCTTACTTTTTGCTCATTTGCATAATTAATGATTTTAGAAAAAACTGATATATTGACAACGACTGCACACAATTTGATGAGATTTGCTACAAATGTTGTCACATCAAGATATATCAGCTGTGCAAGTTATTAAGGGGTGACGTGAAAGATAATTACTAATTTGCATATTTGATGAAATCTACTAATTAGGCATATATATCTGAATTTACTCGATCAAAATTGACGAAACTTGGTATGCATATTGAGGATACTATGATTTAACATTACTGAAAGTCAATTAGCATTTTTACTTCATCCAAATCCTAATTTGCATATTTAATGACCTTTTGAAATTAAGGATATATATTTGAATTTACATGACCAAAATTGATGAAACTTGCTATGTACATTAAAGATACTATGATAGAACATTATTAAATGTCATTAAGCATTTTTACTTCAGCCAATTCCTAATTTGCATGTTTTATGAACTTTCCTAATTAGGGGTATTTATCTGAATTGACGAGACCACAGTTGACGAAACTGGCTATGTACATTAAAGATACTATGATAGAACATTATTGAAAGTCATTAAGCATTTGAACATTAGCCAATTCCTTATTTGCATATTTAATGAACTTTCATAATTTGGGATATTTATCTGTATTGACTAGACCAAAGTTGACGAAACTTGCTATGTACATAAATATACTATGATACGACGTTACTGAAAGTCATTAAGCATTTTTACTTCATCCAGCTCCTAATTTGCATATTTAATGAATTTTTGAAATTAGGGATATATATTTGAATTTACATGACCAAAATTGATAAAACTTGCTATGTACATTAAAGATACTATTATGTAGGCTAACATTATTGAAAGGCATTAAGCATTTTTGCTTCAGCCAATTCCTAATTTGTGTATTTAATGAACTTTCCTAATTAGGGATATATACTTTGATTTATTTGATCAAAATTGGCACAACAATATTGATAGTCATTTCGCACTTAAGTTTTCGTGTCAGCTAATTATAGTTCGCATATCTAATGAGCTTTCAAAGTTTGGAATATATAGTTTGAAGGACTTGACCAAAGGCATGCAATTACACTTGCTATATAAAGTGGTGATACAACAGTCAAAGAAATTAACTATTTCTATTTCAGCTAATTGCGTATTTGAATACTTAATGACCTATAAAGTTAATCTGTGGTGAATATTGTTCATTATGTTGATCATAATACTTTCAATGAAGTTGCAAACATGTGGCAAAGGTTCAAATTTACACATAACTTCAATATATAATGAAACACGTGAGCATTTACAGTTCATATCTGGTCTCATTTACCATTTGCACAACTGCCTTGACCTTGGCTTGTAGAGAGTGGTAGAAAACCATACTTTCTTGAGATGACGCAGATTTCTTGTTGAGTTTTTCCACGTCTGCTACACAGCTTGAGTACAGCAGGTCAAGTTTGTCAGTCTTGTTTTTTACTAGTTATTTGTTGTACATAAAATTTTAATAGCAGAACCATGAACACAACAAGTTATTAAAACATCCGGTTGTGAACCAATAACGTGTATGTATACCATATTGTATTAAAAATTGGCAAGCGAGAAAAAAAAATTTGCTTTGCCACTGCATACAGAAAAAATAATTTGATGCAGGACTGACAATAGAAAAAAAAATTGCTGTCACAGTCATGGGGAAAAAAAAATTGTTGCCCCACCCATTTCCTCCATCCCCCCAGAAATCAAATGGTTCACCCCTTATGTACGTTATTCACAACGTTTACTGTTGCTGCAGTGAGGTTTCTTGTCGATTCATTGTACGGCCTAGGATCTTGTCTTGCTGATTTTCACTCGTCACAGTCACATGAGGTCTACTCCGCTAGCGCTCCGCGTCTATGCGCCCCAATACTAACCGTTACGTTTTTGTTATCAAATTTGTATTGAGGGTGTTGTTTGCTCTTGTTTCCGCTTTCATTTTGATTGGTTAGTTTTCTTTCTAGTCGCATTTTATTGGCTGTTAACTGAGGCACTGTATTTTTTTGCGATTTCAGAATCTTGTGTTTTCCATTAGCGTTACTGGGTTTTGATCTGCAGACATTAATGTTTATATTTTCTGTCGATCGAGCTGTGTATTGCCTAATCCGTATATGATTGTTGGGACAGCTAGTGTTACGCTTGTATGTATATGACGATGGATACCTAAAAAGTATTCTCGTGTACGTAAGCTTTCGACTTAAACTTGCAGAGCAGGAATAAGTAAGAGTCATAGTTAGTGAAGGGAAAGCAACTCCACACATCGTTCATATATTGGTGGTTTTGCGTTAAATGTATACAAAGTAGTCTGTATTTTTTGTTACACTGTCTTGTGTATAGAGCTGATTACGTTGAGTGGAATTCCTGGAAACATGGAAAATGGAAAATGGAACATGGAAAATTATACAGATTTGACAGATTAGACACTAAAAACTTACTTTGCCCCTCCGACTGAAATTTGTGATCAGTCGCGCCGTTTATTTGTGGCAGTTTCAGCGCGGGTGGCTATTTGAATAAACATGCATGGTGTTTTCTATAAGCATCGGTATCGTTTCCGAGAAAGATATAGTGCCAAACTTTCTCTTATTAGTTTAATGAATAATTTACTTGAAGAAGTCGACCAATGAGATATGAAAATTTCATTCACTGCATGAACGACCCTTCCTCAGCTGCTTGACTAAAGGGGCCCTCTCCCATATGTTTTATTCATATATTTATTGTAGGTTAGTTTGCTACTTTAATTTTGATTGTTTTTCGTAGTGTAAGTTTTTAGTGTCTAATCTGTCAAATCTGTCTAATTTTCCATTTTCCATGTTTCATTTTCCGTGTTTCCGGGAATTCCACTCCAACCAACGTTTAACCAATCGTAATTTATCCAGCATAGTTCGTTCAAAGGAAATACCGCAGCTTCCCATCCTGTTTCTCAGCTGTCTATGATTGTCACTGTAAGATCACCGATTATTTTGAATGCTAGCCTAGATTCCTTTTCCGTCCGCTTGCCTCCGTACCTCCGTCCCCACTACTAGTGGGGACGGAGGTACGGAGGCAAGCGGACGGAAAAGGAATCTAGGCTATTTGAATGCACGCACTGCCAAAGGAAAGTTATACACGGGTTGTGTACCTCTATTGTGACCTCTTTCCGGTTCCTTCAAGCGTTTGACAGGCGTTTCCTCGGTTTTAATGTAGGAGACGTTTGTAACGCCGACGAACATTTGAAATGTGTCGAATTTAGCAGTTTTATATTGGCATTTTCCAAAGAACGTAGATTTACAACCCGATACAGCAGAAAATTGTATTGTTGTGTTTTCAGTTTCAACCGCCAAGGTATTCGGCTATGCCGACATCGACTCAGCCGAGTCCAATATTACTGCAGCAATGAAAATCATACCGTATCAGTATACAATGTCATGTTAAAAAAAACGAAAGTGCGATCAGTGACCTGTCACCACAGGCCAGTGATATTGTCATATGTTTACGCTATTATTTCGGACTGATGACGTCACCTTGACGATCGAACCTCCCATCTCAGACTAACCGGTCTATAAATAACAATGACGTTTTCCATAGAGGCTACAGTGAACCCCTCTTGCAACAACAGGCTTGTGGTATTTTATTAGAATTGAATTGATGTTGCAATATACAAGAACACAAAATGCAAGACAAACTGAAAGGTAAAAGTCACTCTTTTAGATGTAAAACTAAACTACGTCAACTCATTCTAAAGTACAACGAAAAAGAGCATTTAAACAACCCTATTGATTCTTGTTCTGCAATGATGATTATTTCAGGACGTTTTTGGATTTCAAATTTCATTAAGGTTTACCAAAACTTAATCGCTTAGTTTTTTCTAAGTTTAATTTAGCATTAAGGTGGTTGGAAAGGCTATTTTTGCACCAATTCTTTTCTCAGAGTTAATGTCAAGTTTCAAGTGTTAGAATCAAGATATAATGGTGATGTCACCGTGACGTACCTCCCATCACAGGCTGGTCGGTCTATAAATAACATTTTGTCTTTCGTAGAGGTAACATATTTTGTGAATTATCCTAATTGTAGACGTCGCAGAAAGCTCAGATGTGCAAGTTTTTGTTTTGCCGCAGTGATGCATATCGGCCGTTATATATTTCGCTACATGATGCGTACAACAAAAACTAGTAGCCAGAGAGTTGAGTACGGTCTCCTGTCAACTCCTTAGCCTCCTTTGCGTGATATATTTTTCAGTTTATCAGAATTGCAATCATACATATATCCCCGAATTACGGACAAATGACTACAATACGAAAAGGCTATTTCGCTGCAGTTACTGATTCATTTGTGTCAACTTAACTCAACTTAAGTACTAGGTCACAAGCCACTGTAAGATCACCGATTATGTTGGATGAAAGCTTAGGGCCGCGTTCAAAAAAATGGTGGGGGGGGGGGGGGCTGGAGGAAATCTTATTTTTATTCAGATCCCCCTCAATACCCTCAAAAATTTTCAAGCCCCCCCCCCAATTACCATATAGCCGCATATTTATTAGGAATGCACGCAGAGTAGAAACAAACATGTAATGTGTCGTTCTGCACGCAGATGTTCAACACTACCTCTTCAACACTACCACTGCATGAACTTGAAATGAATGGTTTTATATATTGATTTTAAGTGATTTTAGAAAAACTTACTGTAAAATCAAGTATGGTGACCCCATCTTTTTTCTCTAATATTTGATTGTTCTCATATGCCAGAATTCAAAAATCCATGGTAACTGTTAGTCCCCTAGTCTTCTATGTATTGCTCTGTGGCTGGATCTTGTGTACAAGTAGATGTATGTTTCACTGTCAATTGAGTGTCCTATGACTCCTATGACCGAAACTACATCAGAATCAGAGCTACATGTATCACTGTCACTGCCAGTATGAAGTAGCAGGGCAGTAATTGTATTAACTTTTTATTTTGAGAATATTTTTGTTCAGTTTTTACAAATGCGTTCTTGTTCTACTCCCTACAGCATGTTGAGCTGTCCAATATTCAGCTTGCTGACACAGTTTACGTGTACCATGCATTTGTATCATTCAATTATCACCAATATTTAGACAAACAGGTTTTGTTGACAAACTGAATATTGTGTTTTCCAGCATGCCGTAGAGAGACACCAAGAAACTGTGTTTGATACATTGCATAGAAATATTGAAAAATTATCAACAGTTGCAGCTCCTGCCCCATTACAAGGCCAACTTGTTTTACGAAAATTTAATGGCATTCATACATTTTTAGATTTTTTCGAGATTAAAGACATAGAATGTGACAAAACGGTTCTAGATTTTGTTTAATTATTACTAACGTTAGAACCATTGGATGACATCAAAATGTTGGGAGTCAAAATATTTTCAGGTCCCCCTATAGGTAGAGTAAAACTTTCAAGTCCCCCCTCGACTACCCCAAAAACTTTCGAATCTTCCCTGAATTCCTCCAGGCCGTCCCCCCCTCACCATTTTTTGAACGCGGCCTAAGCACTACCAAACTTCGAAAGGAAAGTTATACAGGGGGTGTGTAGTATTGTGACCGCTTCCCGCTTCGTCTAGGAGTTTGACAAAGGTCATATCGATGTGGCCTGACTTTTTTCCTAGGCTACAATGAAATAGACGTTTGTATCGCCTATGCACTTTTGAACTATTAAATGTACCGAATTTAGAAGTTTTCATCAGCATTTTCCAAAGAATGTAGATAGTAGTGTAATAAAGGGAAAGTGGCTTCACACATCAGCCATCTCGTCTTGTATGTGCTTTGGTGTGTTTAGTGTCTGAGTTGTGTTTTGGCTGTTAGTGTAAAAATTAACAAACGAGTCGTTAATTTTAAAATAAGCCATGGCAAGACGTGGGCGTAGTCAGATGTGTCCTTGACAGCAGTGACTCTTTTTTATCCCCACGTTTCGAATGCTGTATATGTATATCTTGTTTTGTTTTATGTCATGTCGATATTGTTGATCTCCTGTTCTTCTAGCAGTGAGGCCAGAATGCTTATGTTTGGATCGTAGTGTGTTCGTTCGTTCATTGACTTGTTTCTAATGCAATGGACTTTGGCCTTAGTTAATGTGTCGCTGATGTTCGTATTCCTTTTGTATGCGATTATCGGTTGTTTAGGAAATAAAATGTTTCGTCCTTTTCTATATGTTCCCAGTTTTCACACACAGTAAGTTTTTAGTGTCTAATCTGTCAAATCTGTCTAATTTTCCATTTTCCATTTTCATGTTACATTTTCCATTTTCCGTGTGTCAGTGCAGTCTGTGGAGAGACTGTGTAAGACACTACGATTCTTTGACGCTATATTTCGGAAGTTTGCCAAACTTTCTTCATCAATTGCCTCAAGTTCATCTTCAGTGGATAAATTGTGTAGTATATTGGCAGATGGTATGTATTCCTATGTTGTCCCACTGGAAGTTTGTTCTTTCATTCTGGAAGCTAGGATGTCTAATTTTGTTCTATCGTGTTCAGGGTCGTGTTCGTATTTTGTTTACTAGATTGAGAGATAGATATATGTGATCGTCAACATGTTTAATGTTGTGCGTTTCTGTCAAAATGCAGGAATTTTTTCTGTGTTTATAAGTTGTCTGTTGTAATCTTTGTGTGAAATCACGGGTTGACGAGTTTATTTTGACGCTTCCTTATTAGTGTGTAGAATGTCATTCATCTTCCTTTATCTAACGGTTTGATTGGTATCTCACCGTTTTCTGATAGTGTTCTTGATCACATGCCCACGTGTTTAGGAAGGTGAAATTCAGATGAATTCGAGGCTGCTATGTGTATTGATGTTAATTTTGGTTTGTGCTCGTGTAATGCGACATTTTTGTTGATGTAATATGTTTAGTTTGTGCTCTATTTCTGTGCCCTCTTATGATGTTGACCCCTTCTATTTATTTTGTAATTTTATGTGTAATAGTGTACATTTTTAGTGTTGAGGCATGGCACAGTGTTGATACGGTAACTCTCCCTTTTGAATATGTGTTGGCATTTAAAAAGGCCGTTCAAATGAGCTATCAAAGATTTCCACATTCTTTATTAACAGATGTGTCAAATATTTATTCTCTACATAACACAGAGCAGCTATATCGGACGCTAGGTCGCTTGTAATTTTTCAAGGCTAATTTTGCTCTTTGGACAAAATCTCCTCCTTAACATCTGATCCAACGGCTTTAATATTTTGGTATATAGGTCACATGGGATCGCCTAATTCAGATTTTTCAAATTTTGATAGACTATGCGAATTTATATTTTAAGGTATTTCTTATAATGTTAGGTAGAACACTTAAAAAAATTAAAACTTCAACTGGTTATTTTGGGCTATGTTTACCGTTTTGGATCAAATAAATTGATTCTCTAGATAATCAGTCTGAGAGTTGATCTTAATGCGAAATGTTTAGATTATCAAAAATCTTTTGTTTTTTTGCAGCTACTTTTGCCTTTTTTGGTCAGGCCATCTTGAAATGAGCTATCGAAAATTTCCACCTTCTTAATCAAAAGTTGTTATCTACATAATGCAGGGGAGTGTGTTGGCCGCTAGGTCACTTGTTCAAACTTACTAGCTCTGGGACAAGTGAATTTTCATTTTCACTTGCACGAAAGGGAAAAATTACCAGTCCTAAATTTCGAATAATTGTACCCGTACTTTGAAATACACAGCAAGAGCTACAAGTGTATTAAAGTAAATATAAACAGGAAAAAGTAGATTCAAACATAAACTACATCTTATTAGAATGAAGGGCTGTAATCAAACCTGAATGTAGCAGAAAGATCGGCTCTAGAATACTTTTGTGTTTGCAGCAGATTTTGGTCATGTGGAAAAGATCTAGCATTTGTGGAATTTTTCCGGAAAGTAGATAAAAATAAAAATCTTCATAAAATATTTTCAGCTTGTCTGCCTTTGCACTGTCACTTATTACATAATGCTTAATACTGAGCATGGCTGCTGCTTTTTATGTTCAAGCTGAGATCACAAGCAATTGCTATACAAAAAAGAAACATTAAATATCCTGAACAAATACTGTTCTGCACAAATGCAGATCTTTGCAATGACCAATGTCGCCTAGATAAAATTATTTCAAAAGTTTTATTGTTTTGTCAATAATAAAATTTTGTTGTATATTTTTTATTTAAAATCACTTTCATGATATTTTACTTGAATTTTTCAAGTCTCACTTCTTCATATAAGTGTCTTGATTGTTCAGATCACGGCAGATCTCTCTGAGCGTACTGCGTTGAATGTTCAAGTGTTAGATCTCTATGACGTACTGCCCTGTATATGAAAGTCAGATCTCCATGCGTTTATGGTCAAGTCTGTGATCTTCAAGAGCACATAGCCTTGAATATTCAGGTCTCATATCTCACTTTGTTAATATCTTGAACGTTGAAGTCTAATATGTCAATAACTGCTGTGATTGAGCAAGATTGACCTATCTCCATGAGTTGACAGTCTTGAATGTTCAATAATAGACAGTAGAGAATCTCTACTGTCTATGGTGCAAGTCTTAGATCTTGATGTGTGAATAGCCTTGAATGTCAAGCCCCAAGATCTTGATTTCTAAAGAGCCTTGGATTGAAATACCTGAGATCTCGATGTCTGAAGTGCCTTGAATTGTCAAACCTCAGATCTCGATGTCTGAAGAGCCTTGACTTTTCAAGCCTCAAGATCTTGATGTCTGAAGTGCCTTGAATTTTCAAGCCTCAAGATCTTGATGTCTAAAGTGCCTTGAATTTTCAAGCCTCTAGATCTTGATGTCTGAAGAGCCTTGAATTTTCAAGCCTCGAGATCTTGATGTCTAAAGTGCCTTGAATTTTCAAGCCTCAAGATCTTGATGTCTGAAGTGCCTTGAATTTTCAAGCCTCTAGATCTTGATGTCTAAAGTGCCTTGAATGTCAAGCCTCTAGATCTTGATGTCTAAAGTGCCTTGAATTTTCAAGCCTCAAGATCTTGATGTCTGAAGTGCCTTGAATTTTCAAGCCTCTAGATCTTGATGTCTGAAGTGCCTTGAATGTCAAGCCTCTAGATCTTGATGTCTGAAGTGCCTTGAATGTCAAGCCTCTAGATCTTGATGTCTGAAGTGCCTTGAATGTCAAGCCTCAAGATGTTGATGTGTGAATAGCCTTGAATGTTCAAGCCTCGGATCTTGATGTCTGAAGTGCCTTGAATTTTCAAGCCGCAGATCTTAATGTGTGACTAGCAAAACTCAATATTTCCATGTGTGTGAACAGTCTTTCTTGAATGCTCCAAATCTCAAAATTCTCAAAATGTTCAAGTCTAATACACAGATTGCACTGCCTTGAATGTTCTCGTTTTAGATTCTGTGTGTGAAGAGCTTAATTTATTCAAAGTTTTAGATCGTTCAATATTTAGATCTATGTGAGTTGCCTTGAATCAGTCACCAATTGTGATGTATGGATATAGGCTTGAGTGTTCAAGTCACACATCTCGGTGTGTGTGCGGCCTTGAATGTCGATTTTAATGTTAGAGATGTACGTTTTCAAATTGAGCTTTTGGAAAGCTCATTTCAAAATGGAAGCCGTTCGTAATATTCGTTATGCCAATCGTACTGTCTCTGATCGACAAATATTCGATCAGCGTCGCGTTGGGAACCAACGCAGAGTTTATAAAACTCGTCGACATATTGACAATTCTCTGAGATTCTCTAACAACGCTAATAATCATCGAGTTAAATGTTTCCTTTGCGGAGAAGAGGGTCAAGTGCAGAGAGTGTCGACATGGAGCCGCCATTGATTGCGGTATGAAAGGACACAAAGCGAGATTTTGTAACGAAGTTCAAAACCATTAGATGCTTGGCGAAGAAGATCATGCCGAGTCCGGATACAGTGTTAACAGTAATGGCATCACCCTTTGCTTGTGGAATGTTCAACATATACCTAACAAGATAGACTAGATCAAACTTTACTTGACTCTATTACAAACAGTTTTTTATGTGATGTTGATGTTCTTTGTATTGTCGAAAGTTTTCTATCCTAGAACAATTTACTCTCAGAATTTCTTATCGATAATTTTAACTTGGAACGCAAAGACCGAGTCGGCAAGCATGGTGGCGGTCTGATCACATTATATCAAATCTGAAATCCACTATGTTAGACGTTATTATTTGGAAAATGATAAGTTAGAAATCATGTGGATTGAAATGAAGCCCTCTCAGACTAAATGTTTTCTCATAGCTAATATTTATCCTCCACCAAGCTCTCCCAGTGATTTTGATCGTCTTATTTTTCAAAACTTAGAAAAGGGTTTCTTTGAAGGCAATGAAATGATTGTTTGTGGGGATTTTAATGTCGATATCCTATCTGATCAGGGTTCTCAAAATTTTTATTTCGTTCATTGATGTCTCTAATGTAGTAGAATTAGGGTAAGGTATTACACGCCCGGCGTCTAAAAGCTGTTTGGATTATATGTAAGTAACAAACGATGAAAATTTCGAGAATACCTGCATTTCTGATATTGGTCTCTCAGATCATTTTCCTGTTTTAACTTGTCGTAAATTGAATGGCCATCGCATACAGTCTGGTAGTCATATTCATGTTCGCTATAGATCTTTTAAAAAGTTTAAGGAGCGGAAATTCATTCAGGATCTTCTTGATGGTCCATGGTATTTATTGAATTTTGATAATGATGTGAATGCTGCTTTTAATGGGGTAAGCCAAATTCACGTGCCACGTGCCGCGAGGCAGAAGTAGGTGCATTTTCACTTCAATTTAATTCATTGATTCATTTTCATGAATAAATCAACATTCGGGCTTCAACGCCCTCTTCTAAATGCATGAACTGGGGATCAGCGAATGACCAGCGAAATGTGCACATGCAGAAAGGGACTCCAGAGAAATTATAGGGAGGGAGGGAGGGCCAGTAGTTTTCAAAATCACACTGCCCGTAAATTTGTAACATTAAAAATTGATCAATCAAAATTCTGTACATTTATTTTGTAGATCATATGTTAAGATTGCTTTATGGCAAATATCTAGGTCCTATGGTGTCTATCGAACTGTGACTGGTATGGGCGTAAGCCTATTGACAGGTATCAATCAAAACGTTGCAAACAGGTTTATTATAAAGGAAAATGAGGGCAACTCCACACATCGGCTCTACCAAGTTTGTTTAATATTACGATATGGTGAATAAAAGGATCATTGCATTTATTTTGTGTGGAATACATATGGCGAGACATCGGTGAATCGATAGTGCTTTGACCCTAGTCATGTGATCTGGGTCCCAGGTAAACCGGTTTGTTGATTGAGTGATTCGTCTTAACGGTGTTTCGGAACCAAAAACTGGGTTCCTTCATCAGTCGCTCTCTTGTTTTGTATCCCCTCCGCTTGGTTGTGTGATGAAGTCATCTTCGTCCTCGAAGAGGAGAAGCCAGATTCGTTATTGAGAGAGTTAGCCACTATTGACTGACTCTATAGTGAGCGATCCGGTGTGTGGTGTCATATTATAATTAACATGACCCAGCATCGACCGGAGTTTCCGGACGCTGATAAGGTTTTTTGTTTAAATATTTTGAGCGTTGCTAGTGCTCGTTATGTTAACAGTAAATGTTGTACTAATCTGTCAACGATTAGTTTGTTTTAGGCATTTAAATCGATTATCCGAACTTTTGGTTTTGTGTCAATTTTTCATGGACTTTGTAATAGATTTCAGGTCGATATTGGTGCCTGCTTTTCGGTGTTTGAAACGCATGTTGTGAAAGGCTGTTTCCCCGACTTTTGTAAGTTTGTCGTAACAAAGGTAGTGTTGAGATGGGTATTGTGGTGTTGTATAAACTAACGCAATTCCTAGATTCCGTATACTCTTTTTAATTAGGCCCTCCCCCTCCCTATAATTTCTCACGAATCCCTGGCACGCGGCACGTGGCACGTGAATTAGGCTTACCCCTTTTAATAAGTGGATTTCAATATTCAATCAGATTTGAGATATGAATTGTCCTGTAATTGAGCGTCCCATCAGATGATTTGGACAACCAGCTTGGCTGACCTGTGACATCCTGGGAGCTGTTAAGATGCGAGACGTGTCTCTTCGATACACCAAGACGTCATCATCACCAGCTTTGTGGAACGATTACCAACGGAACCGTAACTATGTAGTGCACCTCATTACTAAGGCTAAAAAGCAATACTTTCATGATATGTTGACCAGTAATGACTCTAAACCTGCTACAATTTGGCGGGTCTACAATAGTGTGATCAACTCAAATAACTCGAGAAACCCAGCGTTTACAAATGAAAATATTTGCTATAAAAATATGATGATATAGCCAATTTATTTGTACGCCTTTTCACACGTTCTACTGATTGTTTTTCACCGTCCAGTCGGACTGATAATTTTGATTTACTGAGGCAATTTACAGAGAGTCGCTTGGAAGGTTTCCCTTTGTTTGAAATACCTCCTACAAGGAAAGAATTTGTATACAATTCATTGTTACAAGCAAAATCTACTGGTGCAGATAATGTGAATAGTAAACTTTTAAGAATTGGAGCATCTGTATTTCTGATATTTTGACATACTTATTTAATATGTGCATAACTTATTCTGTATTTCCTACTGCCTTCAAATGTGCCAGGGTTATTCCACTTTACAAAGGTACGGGTAATATTAATGATATGTCTAATTATCGTCCCATTTCAGTGCTACCGGCACTTTCAAAAATACTGGAAAGACATATCCACAATGCTGTATTTAGTTATTTTTCTGGTATGGGCCTGCTTCTTGACAATCAATCTGGTTTTAGAAAATACTTTTCTTGTCAAACTGCCTTGATTCGTTTGACTGATGAGATCTTATTCAATATTGATAATGGTTATATAAATAGTGCTCTTCTTCTAGATTTGTCGAAAGCTTTTGATCTCATCAATCATAATATTTTACTAGATAAGTTGTCAATGTATGGTTTATCACGTAGTGTTATTGAATGGTTTAAATCCTACCTCTGTGATCGAGAGCAGTTTGTAAATTACATGGGTCAAGAGATTTAATGTTAATACTGGTGTACCGCAAGGTTCAATTTTGGGACCTCTCTTGTTCATTATTTTTATGAATGATCTGCCGTTATCTGTCAATATTTCAAGTTAACACATGTATGCAGACGATCAAACACTTCTTGCTAAAGGTCAAAATATTACAGAAGTAAATGATGCAAAAGATATTGAAATTCGTTCAATTTCTAATTGGATAGCCTCTAATTCTATGCGTATTAATGTCTCTAAAACCAAGTGTTTTATTATAACAACTCAACATAAGTTGGGTCGTATCAGAAATGCTGATTCTTTACAATGTATCTGTAATGATGGGAGGTTGTGAAATATCTTGTGTACGACATGGTTCTGTATTAGGAGTGGTTCTTGATGAAACTTTATCTTGGAGCATTCATTCGATAATCTATGTAAGAAACTAAGTCAACTGATTGGTCTAATTCGCAGACTTCGCCCATTTATCCCACTTAATAATCGAATCTTGTTATATTATGGTGCTCTTCTTTAATTTTGCTTCCCTTCACCGAAGACTGCTGTTCGCATTTTGCAAGCGTCTGTCCGTGAGTGAAAACCCAGTTATCCGTACCTGTGTAGAGTCTGATTCGTATTTTCATTCAGCTTTTTGGAAACATTGTAGAAAGGTTCTTTACTAAGTTTTTGCTCTTTTTAACTTCTGTATATTTTTTTGCTTCTATTATTTGATATTATGGGCATTCATGGCCTGAAATAAAGATTAATAATAATAATAATAATAATAATAATAATAATAATAATAATAATAATAATAATAATCTAAGTTCGATTGATTACTGTATCATTGTTTGGGGTAACACTACGGAATATAATTTGGATGAGGTTTTCATCTTGCAAAAGAGAGCATTGCGTGTCTTGTTTAATTTACCCTATGATTATCCATCTGTTGACCTCTTTTCTATGTTTGATGTGATGTCAGTAAGGCAGCTTTTTTTTTTTACTTCCTCGCCTTTAAAGTGTACAAATGTATATCAAATACTGCTCCACACTATCTCTGTAATGTATTTATTCCTCAAAGTCATGTAAATTTGTATTCTACACGGTCAGCTTCAGAGTTAAATTTCTACGGTCCAAGTTGTTTTTCAAATGCTGGCAAAAGAACATTCCATTATAGAGCGACAGAAGCATGGAATTGCCTACCAGTTGATGTAAAAACTCGCATGTAATGAAAATAAGTTTAAAAATTTATTGAAAAACTTTATTGTGACTCGCATTTCGTTGTAAAAGAACTTTTGCTTTTTTGTTTGTTTTATTTATTTTTTTTGTATCCTATCAATTTATGTTTGCTGTATTTATTGGCGTGAGCCCCGAAGAATATTACTCATTAGAGTAAAACGGTCGCTCATAAAAAGTGTAAATAAATAAATAAATAAATAACAACGTTTAAGGTGAAAGTGAAACAATTCATAATGTTCCTCTGTAATTATTTTTGTTCTTTGTATTGACTTTTTTGCTCTTTGTATTGATATTCGCTGCTTTTTTCTCTGTATATTTGAGCCACGAGTAACTCGGTCGCTCAGTAAAAAAGTGTAAAAGTGTAAATATGTCAAAATTTAAATAAATAAATAAATATAGGATATTGTTTAGGTCAGAGAAATATCTTGTTCATCAGATTTTTTGGACCAAGGTTCAGGAGCGGCGAGCGAATTTTTTTAAATTTTTTGCTGGCGCTCAAATTAATAGTGGAATTCAAATTAATAGTGGAATTAATAGTGGAATTAATGGTGGAATTTCAGCTAAAAACTGATCCAGTTTGTGTCGTAATTTGCAAAATTCAGACGTCGCAACAACTTGTTGACAGAGCTCAGTGCAGACACGTTGGAAGTCTCATTCAGAATCCCACATGTCGGAGAAAACCCTGGGCGAAAACCTGACGAAGCGTAGGGCGCCGCCAGCGGCGGTACTAAAGTATTTGCAATGCAGAAGTATGAATTTGCAGTAACAAAAAAATCCAAATCGGGCAAAGTAGAAGCGGCTTCGATTCCGATGAACAATTTATTTTTTTCTTTCTGGCCTTAGGTCCATTTATAACAGTTTTGTTTTGTTTTTTTGAGTGTTATTGATTATTTGTGTATCTTTTATAATATCTGTTTTTGTTTCAGTGAGAAGATGGAATCGACCAGTTTACTTCATTCTATCTTCATCATAACGAGGCTAAGAACTGTTGTTATGGGAACCACAGACTATCATCTTCTAACCGTCTATCTCTTAGCATGTTGCATTTGGATGAGGGCGACTTTTACACTTCATCCTTAATGGTGTGGATGTTCGTTGTAAGAAACCTCCTACCAGAGTATCTCTGAATGGCATAAAAATCAGTTTTACAACATGGTAGCGACAATGTCGAGTTAGATGTAGTGTCACTAAATATATTTTCTATCTTTGTTATATGTTGCAATTTAATTTTTACATCAGAAATTACGAATGTTTCTGAAACACGCACTCTTTACAAACTTACTCTAATCATATAATATCAGTATTCTCACACAAACTTTAAGTCTCATCAAAGTCTCTCTTACCCGTGGAACGTTTTGACGCATCATTTTCTCTTTTATAAAATCTCGTTACTTAGGGTTCTATAATACTACTTGGAATTGTCCTGATAAACGAATAATTATTATAATTAGTGAACTTGGTATTTGGCTTGTCTTTCCTCAAATTTTCGTGAGTACTTGCTTGATGATTCGTGCTGATGTGCTTTAAAACGACTGCGAGAGGGCGCTACACAAAGAATAGCTGGCGTTCCTCGTGTACAAAACCGGCCAAAACGTATAAACTATGAAAAGCTGTATGGTTTGAACAGATACAATGGAAACAAGTTCATGCTACTTGCAAATTATCGAAAGACTTTAAGCTGATATAATATTATGATAACGACTGACATCCGAAACTAATTTATTCACAGCTTCTGGTTGTTCTAAGAGTGCGATACTTTGAAGACGACGAAGAAAGTAGGCAGGCCCTGTACGATGAAAAGGTTTACCCAACTCGTTTTGCGAAAGAGCGTCAATTTTGGTAGAGTAAATATTCTTGCACAATCTGTAACCTTCTCTATCTTTTGTATCTCTCTATGCTTTACTTTAATGGTCGTCCATTGAACATTTCAGGCTTCGCCTCGGAAAAGTTCAAAACTCTTGCCTTAGAAACACAGTGACATCATTCAACGGCAGAGCGAAGTATCAACGGAAGATTTTTTGAGTTGGTTACCGACTTTTCAGAACAGAATACAATCGGTTTTACTTCAAGGTTTTCCTCGTTAGAGGCTGACTGATGGTACAAGACGTTACAGCTATCTGTGAAGTGTTGTGATTAGATCGATGTCTGATGTTAATTTTCTAGTAAAAATATTACGATGACGAGGCCATTAGCCAAACATTGCTGACAACGAACAGATAATCTAATTTTCAAGTAATTTCAAATAGGATTTTTAATGATTATACAAAGACATAGAAGACGCTTTAACTCCAGAAGACCATTGTCAATTTTCCGTAGTAGCTATTCACAAATTCTTAACTCAAATGTACGGGAGAGTACAAAGTACAGGGTGTACACAGGGTGCTCACACGTCGGGGATTTGATTGAAGTCAGGAAACTCGCAACATAGCAATCACTTTGACCAAACATGACGTATCAGTTGTTAGATGGGATCATTAGTTTGTGTCACTATGCCAAGAGCCATGGTGATTTTGATCACTAGAGCTGTTTTTCTTTCACGGTAAACTATTCCGTTATGAAGTTTCATGTGTTTGACTTGTACAGTAGCACCATCTCCGTGCAAAATGCACAGAGAGTGTATACTTCAGCTCACCATATCAATATATCAATAAGACTCATGTTTTTTTAGGAACACATTCTTCGGAGATCAGAAATTTTCACTGTGAGAGAATGCCAAAGATTGTGTTCTGATATTTATTACTTTCATAGCCGATCAGTCGTTTTAATTATCAGATGGTGACTGTTCAGACCGTTTGTTCAGAAGACCAGTCAACAGAAGCGCCGTCCAATTTGCATAATAAAGTGAACTTAGTTATGTTAAATATTTTAGCGTGGAAGGTAATGTGACCGCATTCGCAGATACCAGAGATGTCACTCAATTTAATGGTTTTAACTAAACATTGTATCTAAATTAGTAAACTTGATAAAATCATTCTTGCTCTAAGGTGGAAAAAATTTGACGCATTATATAGTTAAGACATAAATTTATAATCCAGTATTTGCGTTTGATGATGATCATATCTTTGGTGTGACATTTGTATGCAAAGTCTTGTTAACCATGTATTTTGTATGTATCACACCAACATTGTGCGTGATGGGTTTTATCGTCTGTACAAGGACTACCGTCAGAAGTTTAAAACCCTGTCAGGAAAAATTACAAAATTGCTTAACACAAAGAATTATAATAAATTGCAATTGTAACAATTCAATACACAGCTAGTTACATTTCTGATGGTGTTTGTTATGATATCGTTTTGTTTATATTGAGTTATTTATTCATGGTTGAATATCCTTACTTTAAGCTTCGGAGAAGAATTACTTTGTAAATTATGAAGATACATCAGAAATGTTCGATATAAAGCACAATTGCACCTTCCACTTTGCTTGTATAATATAAAATCATCTTTACTCACTCCAATCGTCCTATTTGTCGTTAGGTATGTCATATACTACTGCCAGAAGAGGGCGCTGCACGAATGTAAACTCTGACGGGTGCGCCTTTTCAGTTTTCATAAATTTACTAGGGAAACGGAGATACAGATCGTTGAAGAACAGTTCGAAAACAGTTGGAAATGAAAGCGTCACAGAAAAAGTGGATATAACTGGAGATGGAGGTTATTGCAATGAATAAGTGACATCTGGTGGTGTTAATAACGCATCACTTATAATTAATAGTTTTAGATCTTAGATTTGAAATGTAAGAGTTTAAGACATAATACCTTTTACACAATACCTCTCCTCTGTTTTATGCTCGTTTTGGTCAAGGAGCAGTCACGGTGATAATATGCAAAAATGAAATGATGAAATGAAGGACATTGAAGGCGAGTGTCGGGATGCCAAAATAGTGATAGGAGCATAAATGGTGTAGAAACATTTAAAAATTCTCAAGTCCTCGCAACATCACATGGAAACTTTTGATGTAAGATTGCACTCAGTCGGCGCCAATCTCTAAAAAATTTTCAAACCCGTGTCTCAATGTGGAGTCAAGTTTTATACTCTCAACTTCAAAGGTATCGAGGCCAGGGTCTCCTATAAGCTTACGTCATACTGTGCCGAAAGCTTGAAATAAATAAATATTTGTCTACACTTATAGAGTACTCTTTTGGAAATAAGACATGAAAGAACGACGAAAGTACAATCTGTTAGGTGACTGCTAGTGTTACCATGAATACTTAAACACATTTACGGTTCAGAATGCAAGGGGCAACAACAGCCATGCATGCAGCGCTGACAAATTTACCCGCATTTTAAGCATCAGTGTCCAATGTCACGTGTTTGCAGGTATATTTAGTAACAAATTTATAACCGCAAACAATTACTCTTTTTTGTTGGTTGTCATTATTGTTGTCGTTTTTTTATCATTTTTGTTAACCTTTGTCATGCAAATATGATCCATGGATAAATCATGGTTACTTTTCCCAAAGACCATGGATAAATCATGGTTACTCTTCCCAAAGACCATGGATAAATCATGGTTACTCTTCCCAAAGACCATGGATAAATCATGGTTACTCTTCCCAAAGACCATGGATAAATCATGGTTACTCTTCCCAAAAGTGACCGTAGACAAATGAATGAGTAAATGACTAAATTAATCAGCAATAAATAAATAAATAAATGAGTACATGTAATAAAATTGAACAACAGGTTATCGTGGTATTAAAAAGGATATTGTGGTGTTCATGACACTTTGCGTCATGGTCAAGGATACGTTTGCCTTAAAAGTACATGTACTTGAAATCGTTCGGAATATTTTGGTTGGAACTAGGAACAGCGCATTATCTTGCCGTGTACTACAGCGTAACATGTCGATACTTTGTTACGGTATGTTACCAAATCAACAAGTTATTTGTTTTACGTTTCCACGAGCGTAACTGTTCATTCCTCTGGGGCGATACTTCAATTTTTAAGTTATGAGATCAATAGCAATAGTTTGGCCGCTAGATATTGCAGCTGAGTCGGTATCTTCAAAGTATGATTTAATAAAAAATGAAAGGCGCTCAAAACCTGAGCACCGCCTCAAAGGATGTACACCTAGTGTATGCGTTTCGTCTGTTAGGGTTAAATAATTGAAAATATCGTATCAATGAAATCATTGATACCTGTCAGAAAAGAACTCTCTTACAAAGTATACTTTATGTCGATCCTTTAAGTGAGTGGGAAGCTCTCTTTTAATTTTATTACTCCTGCTTGTGGCGATAATCTCACTATGAGCATTGTGCAGCTGCTCGCTGAAGGCTTTCTTTCTATCCCAGTACTATATAGGTGACGAGAGTCTTAGAAAGCCGTAATTCTAGATACTTTCTTGATGCATTTATTCTACCGTCGCGATTCCTCTATCAATAGGTCTGAACAAGACACCATTTCAATTAATATCTATAAGCGTTCATTTGTTTTCTCTGCATCAAAGTTAAAAACTCCATCAAGGCGCGGCTTGATAACTGTTTACATGGTGTGAAAGTTTGGCAACCTAGCGGTGCTTCGTATCTCATCTTGACTTGTTTGTGCAACTATAATGTTTAATAATCTTTGTAGCATGTCATTGAGGGGATCAGTTCGATGTGGCTATAAAATAAGCTACCGTAAATGGAATCAATGTATCAATCAGTTAACAAACACGTGAGCCAATTAATAAACTAATAATATTGGACTGATTTAATTTAAGTGATAGATAATTTTATCGATTGGTTGATCAATCAATTACTGTTAGTATGTATCGATAACTTTAAGAATCAGCTATGTTGGCTAAAGAGCACAAAAATCTTTAGTCAGACTGCTACATGTTATTAACTGCGCGCGGCACGCAATCCCATATCAAAGTCACGTGATCATCGATAAGCCATAATATTGTAAGCAGCACGTAAGTCCCGACAGTCACTATAAAATGAGTTATATGGGGCTGGCAAATTGCTGTTACATTATAAGTTTACTTGGCCTTCTATCCAGCTATCGAGCAACAGCTTTCGGTGAGTTTACAATGTTTTAACGACTTTCTTTACGGCTTTTCAAATACGAGCGTGTTTGTATCAGACATTTGGACAAGATTCTACACGCATTATTTTATCAGGCGTAAAGAAACACTCGAAAATTTTATGATTAATTGGACAAACGAGCGGGTACAATAAAAAGATGAAACAGAAAACACAAAAGGAGAAAAATATTGCTGAAAAAACGCGATTTTCCTACGTGTACACAGTGTGTCTTCAGATACATTTTACTTGATCAATAATTACTTAATTCTGTATCCATGATTCTGTACATGTGACGACATTATGCCAATTTGTAAGCAAAGGACTCATCGTATACCTGCCATGATTAACAATTGATATGATGGTATCAAAAGACGTAAAAATGTTTCTTCTATCGACGTGGTAAAACAAAGTGGCATTCCAATTTTCAGCCAAGCTATGACGCACTGGCAATATTTGAAAGATGGATTCTTGCTGTGGCTCTGTTTTTTTATTTGTTGTTTGTTTGTTTTTGTTTTTTGTTTGTTTGTTTGGTTTTTTTCACAATTGATAAAATAAAAACGTCTTACAATATTATGAGGTGGCACTTTATAGCTTTTTTAGTAATTTTCCATCAATTTTTAGGACACGCAATGTCCAAGCGGGCACGCATGCCTATTGTGAAGTCATGTTAGTATTGACCATGTCTTTGATTGTAACTGACATAACTTCTAGAAGATTCTTGAATGTACCATAGAGACACTTTTCACAGTTAAATAAAGCAAATCAACAACATTATAATTATGTTAAGTTACGGTTTTCATATCTACGTCACTCATAGGCAAGGGTTCTAGTCGATCACTGTAATTAATAACCGTATATACAAAAATGATTTCACTGACACATTTTGTCATAGAGATGCGTCGCTCGAGGACGCCCTACGCTCCCCCACAGGGGAGCGTAGAGAGCGCCCTCTAGCGACGCATCTTCCAGTCTAATTTTGTCAGTCGTATTTCAGAACCTCCATCTTCTTTGATGTGCTTGTTCACTGTACGCTCGTTCACAACTGATTTCTTGAAGTGGATTGAAAAATTCACACTAAAAGTAGCGTTGCGGTCAAAGAAAGGCTAGTGCCATAGCCACAGTGATCTAGCAGAACGGAAACATGTGTATTTCCGCCTCGTGTAACAATGCTACTGTTAATACAGATTTGTCAAGGTGAATTCTAATCAGTCGATTATCGAATACGGGCACAGTATCAACTCTACAGCTACCAAACATCACAAATCAACTCTACAGCTTTCAAACATCATAAGGCATATTCCTCTAAAAAACAAATCTTTGTCACCTGCATCTTTGGCAGTGTGCTGGACTTATGTTCTGGAGACACGAGATGATGGACAAGTCACGTGATATTGGTACAACACTCCCCCCCCCCCAATACTTTGTTGGGCCGTTTTGTTTGTTTCTTGAGAGGGAAAGCAAGCCTTCATTGGCTTAGCACTACAAGATATGAATAAGACAATACTTGAATTAGGATTTAAATGAAATCACTTCAGGAAAACAAATTTGTATCGGTACAGATCTAAAATGACTATTATAAGCTAATACAAAAAAAAATGACATGTTCGGTGACACTACCTGCAGATTTGTTATTGAGCATTTCCGTTATGTCGTCGTTTTGAAATGGTAAATGTGTACCACAACTACTTCTACAGAAAATATTGCTCTTCACTGTTTCGTCAACGTTCTTCCTGTGATGAAAGACGATGACTGTAGAAATTTGACAGATGGCAATGCTACAACATTGTGTTGACTTTACAATCATTTTCGAGCAAACTATACTGTATGTGCGACTTGACTTTGAACAGAGCGTCACTGTCGACCATGTAATTTTAATTGCGGGCGAAGACGAGACAGCATATGGTAAGTAGCATCTGCTGACACTCACTCGGAGATTTTACCACTAACTAGTCTTATACCATCAGATGTCAACGCCAAGACATGCTCTCTACATGTTGCGAAGATCGCGCCTGGGATATTGATTGAAACACAGCATGGAACGACTTTGACATTCATGTGTCCAGATGGGCTTAAACCTGCCAATATGACATGTGTTTGAAAACTACATCAAGTTTCAGACAAGTACCGCCAATGTCAAGTACATGTTATAACGATGGCTCTTTTGACTTTCATCAACAACACCTGTGTACGGGTAAGGACTAAACCAGCCAATTCATGTTTTCTTTAACTGTTTGAATGGTGAACATTAAGCGAATGGCTTATTCCATTGACGGTTCATGGTTTTTGTCTTTGACAGACGTGAATGAATGTGTGGATGGCCACAATGTGTGTGATTCGAAAAGACGGTGCAGCAACACAGTTGGTAGCTACAGATCTGTTTGTCACCATGGCTACAAAGAGGAGCGCGGTCTTTGTGTTCCAAAATTGTCGTCGACAGAAGATGACATCCACAACGATGAAACAGGTAAGGTATTGATAGTTACTGCAAACACTTTCCTCAAATACCAACTTCGATAGATATTATTGGATTCTTTATGTATCCATGCTTTGTGTTTATTTCAGGGACTACGGGTAAATTCTGCCCTGAGGACGGAGCCTTTGAAGCAACACCATCTAGACGTTATTCACCTTGGATCTCATGTTCAAATGGTTCCGTAGGTAAGGGGCACGTTTTGTTCAAAAGAAAGTCTGCGGCTCGATTTATGGAGCCGGAATCATAACTACTAGAGTAAACATTCTTTTCAGACTGGTTTGTCTTTGTCTTTTTCTGAGACACTTTCTTTGCGACTCTCCTGAACACATCTATCTATCTATCTATCTATCTATCTATCTATCTATCTATCTATCTATCTATCTATCTATCTATCTATCTATCTATCTATCTGTCTGTCTGTCTGTCTGTCTGTCTATCTATCTATCTATCTATCTATCTATCTATCTATCTATCTATCTATCTATCTATCTATCTATCTATCTAACCGTTTACAGCTATAATGTAGCATAAGAAAAATCTGGTTCCCTTCATCATCAATCGAGGTCGCTGTATATCGACCTCTTAGACAAACCTTGTGAAATCTTACTGATGAAATGTATGCTATGGGATAAGGGTAGGCCATCCTATGGACACATACTGCGCCATTTCTCCCATCGCTCAATTATGGTTGGATAAAAAAGTGATGCGTTACAATTACAGAGGAGATAAACAATATTTATCCGCTTTCCCTTGCAATGAAGTTAGGTAAAAAGAAAGTGTTGACCACATGCTGCATCGTACAGAGCGACCACAATCTCAACTGCTTATTATATAACACATGTTCGTAGCCATATATAGACACAGTTGTCTTATTATTGACCCTTGGGCCATCATACCTTTCCTCATAATTACTTTCGGTAGGAGCATTAGACACCGATAGAGACAAACATGGTTAAGGAAGCGAAAGACAAAAACATATTTTTCGTTCTTAAGAACGAGTGATGTTGTGGCAAGTCATGCAAATGAATGGGTATTATATGTACAGAAATAACAGCTCGAACTTTTGACAACATTTCATTATTGTTGTTCCAAAAATAATTACATATTCTTCCTATCCTGAAGAAAGTTAAATACAAAGTATTAGACTTATGAAATACGGATTTGAGTATTCTGGTCCGATTTGAAATTCAGCTTACGGTGTCAACAATAGCATTGGGCATCATGGATACAGTCTGTGAGGGCACGTTGAACAATGGACATTTGACCTGACTTGGAGAGTAGAATAAGAGACGTTTTTACTCACTTAATATGTATAACAGAAAACACATTAGACGTTACGGCTTAAAAAGCTCTAAGAACCATTTGAATAATTTCAAAAATAATTGTCACAGTATAGAAGCCATTATTAAAGACGATCCCCCTAAAGGAACAGTGTCCAGGTACTTCTAAGCAGTCAGTCCTCATTTTATATTTTCATTACGTTAAGGGATATGGATCAAACGTTGGACCGTTTGAGATATTCTCTGCCATAGCAACATTCAAAGATTCTCTCTATGACGTCATTCCTAATTCCGGGCAGGAAGTATCAATAGCAAGTGACACAATCGGCAAGTTGATATGACGTTAGTCATCACGGACCAATCATTTTTGCTTGACAAGAATTAATATCTAATCATGGTAAAATGCACTTCTGGACACGCATTCTGACATCACTTGTTTCAGCATTCACTTTAAAGCCTATTGAGCTAGTTTTCATCACCTGGTTTTTGCGAAAATCTAAAACTTTATTTTCCCTAAAGATTTACAAATGGTATTGTTGTAATTTTCCAATTCGAATATGGGATGAATTTTAGATAAGTTGCTCTCTCATCCTTTACTTTGAAAGGTGAGCTACGATTGTTATTCTTGATTATGAAAGACTGGTTTAGAGTTTTCGTAGGGAAGGTTTGATCAAAAATTTGAAATCTTCTATTTCTAGATGCGTATTATGAATTACACGGAGAATAAGTTTTGTCTTACACGACGAAATAAAGAATGTACGGTCTCCCAAAATCATAATATATTTCCGATTTGTACACTGGCATCGCAATCTTTATGTCATACAGCTTCATTTTTCATCACAAAGAAATACGAATATATGACGATTTAAAATTCCATGATAAATGAAAGAATCCAGTCTAAACGGTAGCTGTATGCATAAAAACTACAAATTTGTCGATTTATTGCGTACGTAACTATCTTGAAATTAATTTTTCCCTGATAATTAACAACACTTTATCGACTAAGTACCAAACAACGGCATTAAAGTTATAACATGGCTCGATCAACCAACTGAATCCATGTTTTTATGCTTCAACTAAGAATGGAGACTGTTAGCGTTCACTTATTATTTTCTGTCTGAACAGAACTCCGTGCAATCTTTGTTGAGGCAAATGAAGGTTTTATCATCAAGCTAACCAGAAAGGAAAACCCAACGAGGCGCCGTCTGCTGCAATGGCCGAGAGATGATATCCAAGATAGTTTCATACAAGTACCCAGGATGACATTAGAAAAAGATAATCGCTTTGAAGACTACTGGTACAATTTGCGTTTCATAATGCATTTAAACTTAAATTCTCATCGTGTACATTACTTAGTATATAAATCAATGTTTAAAACTCCTGTGACGTAAACCTAGTATTTTGATGAATCTGTGTATCCAAAAGTCGTATTTTCAGCTGACATTGCTGCCTGTTTGACGAATCTCCACTCTATTTCTTTTATCATAGAGGGGCCACTTGTCATAATCGTGCATGTTTACTTAAATCCAGGAGACATTATACCAATGGTATAGTGGCAGTGACCAAAAGGTAAGGCATTCGCCTGAATCAGCCCTGTGGTATTAATCAGGCCACCTTTGCAGTGCACGGCTCTTTTAATGTCTATACGACACTGTGGCACTTGTTGGTATCAGAGATCCGCACTGCAAGAAATGTTGAATTTTTCAAGCGTGGCTTGAAAACCTATCTTTTGAACCAGTATTACTTTTAAATTTTTATAATCTGGCAGTCCATTGGTCTTCCCTGAATGCTCTGTGCTTATTTAGAATGAACTGCTATTGTTCTTTTATCGTGTACTTCCATTGTATGTCATGTAAGGCACACTGTGATGTATGTGTAGTGCGCTTTTCTTATAAGAATTTAATAATAATAATAATAATAATAATAATAATAATAATAATAATAATAATAATAACTGTCACTCTTCATTAACCAAATTACTGACATGTACCTATACTCAGTTGTTTATCGTCGATACGATTTCAGTTTTTTTGAACACCTCTCTACACATCACGCGGACTTACTTCACTGCAAAATCTTCCAATCAGGCCTGCTAACGCTACCCTACCTTCCTACATGTTTAGCCGTCCATCCACTCACACCTATTACCTTTCCTATTTCAATCTTACCCTAATATTCGTTTCGAACATTTCAAAGTTTTCCCAAGACCACAACATGCCCAATGGGTCAGGTCAATAACGGCAGTTAAAAGAGTCAAAAAAGTGAACACACCCGTACTATCACTGAGATTATATCCAAGAATTCGTGAAGACGTCAAGCTGAATGTACGGATAAGATTCTACGAGAAAGAGGTACACTAGTCTTATTCCTCACCATATTATGGGAAATTGTGGTTTATCTGTTTTATATTCAGTAATATTCCAATCAAGAAGTTTCAGTCTAATAGAATGGGGAAGATAGTGTTGGGACCGTAGCCTGACCTAACTTTTGCCAGGATTTGAGTAATTTACATAAATTTATACATTGATAGTGTGGAAAGTTCCACGGGGCAGCAACCATTGCTACCCCCCCACCCCCCGGGCTACGGCCTTACAAATTCGGACGGTCGCAATGAAACACACTATCGTGTCCGATGGAAAGGCTATCGCCCTAAAGATGACATGTGGAACCGCCTGAGAATATACCGGACAAAGGACTGATAGTGTTAAGCTTAAGGTTATTGTTGGATTCCTCATGTTAAATTTTGATTATCGTGTACATTGAGACCTTAATTTCAGACAGGAAACATTCAAATATAGTGGAAGGGATATCTAAGTCTGTGAAAAGCAGCATTACTTCCATAAGGAGTCTTGTAATCCCGGCGGAAATATCCGTTTCTCAGAAACTAATCACCAACGGAGCAGTAGCGTTAACAGTGACTTTAGAAACACGCGTTTATTCGAGCCTTTCGTGCATACGTATTTACTTTCCTATTTCAATGATGTCATTCGAAGATGTCGTTGTAACCGGTAGGTGCGGCTCAGGCTGTATGCAGATTAGCATATACTCATCTAACACACATCGGCAAATCGAAAATGCAAATACTCAATTTCTCAATGGTGTTTTGACCCTTAATAGCTTTTACAGATCAGTCAAGTCAACAGAAAAAAAATAATTTTGTCATTTAAAAAATGAATAAAAGTCTTCAAATTATTCGCGCGTAAAAGAGCTAAGTGATCAGAAGGATTTTTATTTACATCATGAGAGTGGTTCACTGTATCAGCAGGATATTTCTTCTTAAAGGCTGATCTAAGTTGTCTTACTTGCGGTTATTGGCGTGGTGCTGAAAGGATGTCGTAAAAAACGATTACAACTCAAATATCGATGCTTTTCTGAAATTGATGTCTCCCAACAGCTAACTCATCAGTTTCTGGCGATTTCCAAATCATACATTACATGCGATATCTCTGTGCACGATTCACAGACTAAATTTCAGTTCACGATATCTATTAGTATCAGATCTTTTCACGGGTCCATTGATTGTGTTGTCATGGCTACAAGTCCAGTGGAGTCTGTGTCTTTTGTATCATGGAAAAGACACCCTGTTACATCATTGGGGAAATAGCACTTTTTATCATTAAAACTCATACTTCAAACGGTACGAACACCATGGAATGTTTTTTGGAACAAATATTTCACTCAAATGTGGCAGTGACGTGTAATGCTACAGAGAACGAACGTACATGGGTGTAGGGCAAAAGTAAAAAAAATACGAACTAAATACAGGTCGTAAAGAAAGTACGAATATCATTGCCTATTAGTTAAATAACGAGTTGTGGACTTCAGCTGGAAATAACATTACAAAAAACAGATTGATTTGATCTTCATCCACAGGAAGGATACTCTCCACAATGCTCATACATGGACCTTGGAGCTAGCCATGGGTATGTAGACAGCTAAAATAGTTACACTGAAGATTTCCGAGATCTAACTGTGATGTCACTGCGTCCTTGTAGAATGTTATCAATGTTATGGTCTAGGATTCGAAAGTCATATATTAAACATCTCTCTCTCTCTCTCTCTCTCTCTCTCTCTCTCTCTCTCTCTCTCTCTCTCTCTCTCTCTCTCTCTCTCTCTAGAGTATATGGTGTACCGACGGTTGCAGAGTGATCGTACAAGGTCGAAACAGCCAATGGAGTTTTGTGGAGTGTGTGTGTGACCGTCTTGGCAACTTTGCTGTCACTATGACCATAGGAAAAGAACCAAAGGTGAAAATCTCACTTGACAAGATTCTAAATACTTCCGTTTTGGACAATCAAACATTTCATTATGCTTGGAGCATGAATATTTGGGGTTTTAGTACGTTGTTATTGATACTGTGGGGGAAGTATAAGGCCCACGACAATTTGGCAAGTACATGGAGGTTTGTTTTTACAATACGTACGTGTGTCTGTTTTCCGACAGCTACATCTGAGATATACTGAAATAACACGATTGGAACTAATTTGGGATAATTGGATCTTTTATTTTTTTCAAATTTCTCAAAAGTGTTTGGTGCCCTATAGCTGAATGTTGCAATATTGCAAATTAATCATAAAAATAAGTGTATGTGTAAAAAGAAAAGTGGATGACGCTACATTTGCAGATTAAATCGACACTACCTCACCATTCAATTATCCCGAATTAACATTCCAATCGTGTTAAATGTTTTGAACACAGAATGCATAGCTTGACTTACCAGTATGATTGCGAATTATGATGAGGAAAAGATTCGTCAATAAACACGTCCAAATAACACTGTTCACTCAATCTTAGCTCGGTTATTGAACCGCTATACTTTGAGGTTGGGGATTTGGTCGAGTGGTCTGTCTGTTGCTTCTCCGCTCGGTCGCTTGCTCCTGTGAGTTCGAACCGATTGAAAACACCGTATTTTCTTGAAATTTGAATATCGATGCTTGAAGGAAATAATGTTCTTTGTTCATCCTGACAGCCTTTTCTTCAAGCTGCAGTAGAAGTTGTTTTGACAATATGCTGCGTGGTGTCGTTTATGCTGATCGTCATTAGTTTTGTTGGCGTGTGCATGGCAAACTGAGTACATTGACACGGCCAGGTGTTCTGAGGTCACGTGACCTTATTAGAGGTCGGATAAAGGGCGCATGCTCCTCACAAAATACGCGCACTCTTTTCCCGCAAAATTATTTTAGGAAAGCATGATAGAGTTTTCAGCAGATGGCTTTCCGTTGCAGCATACATGTATAAGGTGACTGCATATAAAATATAGTCAAGGCTATCTTTTCAAATGACAAGTAAACGGTAATAGTGTAGATTTCAATCAAAATATGGAAGGATGCTGCACTATCAAGTACGCACTCAGCGAAATCCAGATGGTATCTGAATGGGGACAGCCAGTTAATGTTTCATTCTCAATAATATGCAGATTAACATCAGATTTCCACGTGGTGCTTACACAGGCTATTCTATCGCTAGCCTTCTTTCCACTCGTAATTCCGATCGATACCCAGCTTGACAGCAGGAAAAATCTGGTCAGTGGACGTCAGTGCCTTTTGCATATTTCACATATTTTGTATATTTCGATCATTTTTGTAACCAGTACGGTCATATGACCGTAATGAGAAAATTTACTTCACAAAACGGCGACACATGCCAATTTTGTAAATCCACACAACTGTCTCTTTATTTGCCACTTCTACTTAACGTCTTCAATGAATTCACTCTAGAAAAAAGTCCTAAAATTAAAAGAAAATGTTTTAATAGGAGAAACATATATAAAGCCGATTCACTGAAGTATCATTTAGCTCACTTTTTCTAAAACAATCATCTGCAAATAGCGAAAGACGATAAAAATATACTTGTACAGATTCACCAGATACTTTACATCAAGTACAATGATGTCCTCACAAGGGAAGGCAGCATGTCTTTGATACCATGGATGGCATAATAATAATATTTTAATAATATTTATTGCTTTAAAAACGCCTTCCATGTAAAAGACATCTCAAGGCGCATTACATTTCAGTTATAAAAATAGAGCAATGAAAATGGTTAAAAGTCACACAAGTAACTCTCTTTAAAAAGGTAAGTTTTTATATGAGACTTAAAAACGTTAAAATTATCAACAAATCTGAGTTTCGATGGCAGCCTGTTCCAAAGTCGCGGAGCACAAACAGAAAATGACCGATCTCCGTAAAACACAGTGTTAGCGATGGGTTGATGTAAACTGATCGCTGCACCATCAGCAGTCGACCGAAGAGAGCGCCCCAGATTACGAACGCATATAAGCTCTTTTATGTATCTCGGCGCCGTGTCGTTTAAAACCTTGTACGTTAAGCATAAAATTTTAAACTCTGTTCGCTTATAAATAGGTAGCCAGTGTAAACTACGTAGTACTGGTTGAATGGAATCTGCTTTCTTTATTTTTAATACTAGACGTGCAGCTGAATTTTGTATAAGTTGTAACTTCCTGATTTGATAATTCGGAAGGCCAAACATTAAACTATTACAGTAATCGAGTCTTGATGTAACAAAAGCATGTACTAATTTTTCTGCAGAACTTGTATCAAGAAGATTACGGATTTTTCCAATTTTCCATAAAGCAAATGAAGCAGACTTACATAAATTTGTGATATGAGCCGACATAGATGCTGTTGCATCAAGTGTAACACCAAGATCACGAACTACAGGGGATGAATGAACGCTAACTCCCCCAACCCGCAGATCACAAGTACGTATACGTGGTTGACATCCATCACTAAATTTCGACGAGAGTCTAATCACCTCAGTCTCGCCATCAGTCAGAGTCAACAAGTTGGCAGACATCCAGTGTCTGATTTCTTCGATACAGTTCTCAATATTAGCTGTCGGTGTGGAGACACGGGAGCAAGTAATGTACAGTTGGGAGTCGTCAGCATAGAACATGGATTCTAAACCATGCTTTTCTATGATGTCCTCGAGGGGTGCTGTATACAAACTAAAAAGCACAGGTCCAATGACAGATCCCCGAGGAACACCACAGTCAAGCGACTGTGCTGTTGACACCACCGACCCAACACACACCCTCATTGTCCTGTCACTTAGATAGGAAATGATCCATTGTAAAACAGTACCATCAATTCTGAACCTGCAACGTAACCTGTGTTTTAAAATGTCATGGTCGATGGTGTCAAAAGTAGCAGAGAGATCCAGGAGAATTAAAATGACATCACTTTGCCGATCTAGAGCACACAGCACATCATTGTGCACTCGAAGGAGAGCAGTTTCAGTGCTGTGACCCTCTCGGTAAGCAGACTGACACTTCGCATATAAATTATTATTACATAAATATGAATTAATTTGAAGAAGAGCTGCCTTTTCAATTAATTTGGAAATAACTGTTAAATTAGAAACTGGTCTGTAGTTGTTAAGGGAATTCTTATCAAGACCAGGCTTCTTTAAAAGTGGACGTACAATTGCAGATTTACATGAATGAGGGAATTCACCTGTCGCAAACGAAGAATTAATTATAAGTGTAACAGTGCGTGGGAGCAACTTGATGCAAGCACTGCTTAATCAATATCGTAGGTATGGGATCTAACTTCGAGGATTTTGCTGGTAGAGAATTGATAAGCTTTTCAACGTGTTCAACAGTCAGTGGATCAAAGGAACTCAAACTGAAGCTTGAATTAATGACCGGATCAGTCGGTTGAACATAAAGCAAATTCTCACGGATCTCTAAAATCTTTGCGCGAAAGAACTCGACAAAGGTGTCCGGCAAGGTGGACGGATCAAAGTCCGGGACGATCGAAGACAGGGCGCCTTTTGTGCCAGTGATACTATCGATGATGCGAAAAAGGCTTTTGGTGTCAGCGCCAACAATACGATCACGATGGTAGGTCGCATGTGCATTACATGTAAAATGTTGTCAATATTTGTTAGGAAAGAACAGAGAAATAAATGTTGACAAGAGTAACTTATCACAATGAAATTGCGTAGTTTTTATAAAGTATTACTTAAAAGTTTCAGCGGCGATTGGCGATACCAGAACTTACCAGAGATGTCATAAATTCCTATACGATTCGTCCATAAATTGGACTGTTATCTACGCACTCATCTCCCTTTGTTAAGTGGATTGTTTATTAATGACGTAACGTTTACCTCAAGTTTCTTCGAAGACTTATATCATCAGCAATTAACAGTTTTAGAGTCAAGTGAAATATTTACGTGAGAATGTTTTCTGGTTCAATAGGACCGTGAACGAGTTCTATTTAATCAAAGGCTGGACAAGTTGACGACTTTCGTCCTGTCTTAAACACTTCGTTGTTGTTGTTGTTGTTGTTGTTGTTGTTGTTGTTGTTTCAACAGAAACCGTGTGAATTGCTAGTGGTATTCAATCAAGTTGTGTTACTGAGCAATGCCTTCTGGATGTTAAACTTAGTATCCAATTCTTCATTCGTCTCAAGTACTTTGCGTATCGGCGTAAAACTGCAAGGTGATCGTCACATTTCACATACTACAATGAACAATGGAACAGTTCAGATGGATTGGATGGGTATTTACCAATAGTACTGCGCATATTATAACAAGGTTGTGTCACCTAATGTCGAATTGATGTTGTTTATATATCATATAGTTGCAGTAATTAATTAGGAAATGCGTTTTACATAATAGTTTACATAACATCTACATTCATGTGCTGTATAACATACCGGAAAAATGAGTCAATACATTTATTTGCTTTCAGAATCTATTATGTCATAAGTGGTTGGATAATACCGTTCGTTGCATTTGGGTATTTTAAAGGCTGCTAGTGAATCGACACATGAACAGGTGATCACAATTAGCATTAAATGCCTTCTATCTCTGAGATGATATTTTATAATCATAACTGCTTGTCGAGGAAGAACGCAGCTCAGATAAAATTGACGTGTGGCACTCCGTACCTCCGCTTCCGAAAATTTTCAGGGCGGAGGTACGGAGCGCCCGCACACGACTGTGCTTTACAGTCTAATTCAATTCAAATAAAGAGAAAACAAATCACACAGGCTGTTAAGACAGGCAGAATACTGTCATTGCCAGTTTTTTTTCCTTTTGGATTTTTTATGAAATTTAAATTTTCTTTTTCTACAGTTCTTTATTTTATGTGTGAACAGGTCAAAACATTTAACTATTGAGCGGAGAAGCACAACATTTAACTATTGAGCGGAGAAGTGAATGTTTGTTTTGGAAAAGACAAACTGTCATTAAAATTCCAAGGTTTGGCGTAGAACATTTTGTTTATAGAGAAATGTAATAGATTACAATATTGTAACTTCACTTGATGTAGCAGTGTTTGATACGGAGTCAAACGAAAGCAAACTCAGTGCATATAGTCGGAGGTTCCAATCAATTGCTAGATGGCTTATGTATTTTCGTTCTTTTTCCTTACAGTTGTCTAGAAGCACATCCTGCGAGTGCTGTTATCTTCATTGAAATGGCATTAGTGATGATAACCATGGTACGTATAGAGTATCATCGCTGTAACGTAACGAAATCGTTTTACAACATTCTCGTTTCAGGTCATAGGTTACTTAAGGTAACTATGAGCTGAGAAATCCAAAGGTTTCTCCCACACAATCAACATATTCAGTAAACACTACTGGGATAGAAAAAAACGTAGATTCGAAACAAAATCATAAACATGACTAAATGCTTTCACCATATAGACAGTGCGATGCGTATGTCCCTGAAAAATTGTTTGTTAATCATTGGCTAAGATTTACCAATGACCACATTATCGGACTTGGCCGGTATTTATTCTCAGCATGATTAAAATATTTCGCTTCTTCCATTTCAGGCAACGGAGCTGGTATGGGTATACCGGAATAATTGTAAACTGTGTGGTGACTTGATAAAGATACTTCGCGGTCTGGAAGAGGAGATATTGCGATAGGAATGGTATAAAGGTCGTCTTTAATAAAATAACTTGCAATCTAACGATATATCTCATTCTAAAGAAGAGAAGGTATCCCACACTTAATGAAAAAATGCGGGCCCCTTATTTCAATACGGTGGACCTCTGGTTATATAGAATTGTGGGCCTACCTTTTCTAGAGAATAGTGGACCCAGCAAATTAAAAGAAAATAGTGGACTGTCGACTTCTGAAGAGTAGTGGACACCCAAAAAATGAGATAAAATAGTGCGACTCTCAATTTCTTAAAATGGTTGACCAAGTGGACTCCCAAAATGAAAAACAAAATCACTGGACCAAGACCCACTCCACAAAAAAGTTGGAAACAAAAAGTGGACCCATCATTTCTAAAATAGTGAACAAAATCAAATTTAGAAAATAGTGAAGCCACCCAAAAAATTGGTGAAACCAATCCCTACCCCAACATGATCAGTGTGTTGAGAGCTCTCCCATTAATTTCTCACAACATATTGTTGCAGTGCATGCATCCAAGCACATAAAAAGTAACACAGAACAGCATGAACACCTAGCATGTTATGAAACACCTATAACCTATACTCTTTCTTGTGAGCAGCGCCGCTTATTACCCCCCCCTCCTCCTCCTTGTGGCCGTGCGTTACCAGAACACAGCCTTGGAAAATACCGATGTATACGCAGCCCCTCTGTATAATAAATGGGTGATGTACTCTTCATGACAGACAAAGGTATGACAGGTTTTCATTAGAGAGCAGTTTTTCCAATCAATTTAGAAAATTATCCATCATAGTTGAGCCGCTGCTCCCCGGAGCCATGATATGGATGCTTTGGATAAGTCCATCTCAGAAAGAATGGGGTATTTTAGAGTGAGACCTTTCCTACTACTGGGTCCACTGTTCCGCAAAAATGAGGTTCCTCATTCTATAGAAATGGTGGTGTATGTCTTAGAGTATATCGTTTCCAACTGCTTTCCATTTGCAGTGAGAAGATTGCATCTGCAATAATATCATTCGTGGTATTCTCAACGACACAAGTGGTACATCTTGCTGTGGCAATGATAAACAATCCGCTTCGGGTTGTCTACTTGTTTGCCGTTTGCATTTTTGCTGAGGTAGTGATTCTTTTTAGCTCTTTCAAGATTATAGAGGATGGTATCCTATGCAAAGTGTTGACTCATTCACAATGATGCAATTGGAAATTCCATGTTTTAAAGCATGGAGTGTTCAGCTTTGACATTACTTTTAAGCATGCTGGAGTTCACGCGAAAGAAATTTCCTGTTAAAACTAGAGAGATGGTGACAATTTGAACAAATGAACAAATATTTGAGTCTAAAGCTTCCTTTAATCTTATATGTCTTTCATGTTATAAACTAAATTATCAATCGGCAATGTCCCAAAATTTTACTTTTCTGTTTTATTTGCCTTTGCACGCCAAGATATCTATTGTTGTAGCTTTATACAAGTAAACATTGTGTCGTCATCCACCACATTATTACCGATAATGTATTCGATTATCCAGGATTGTGGCCCCATATATTTTCTACTTCTATAAATTAAATGGCATTTACCAAAACCAAAATAATTATAGCATAAACATACCCGCTCCTGGCCAATAATGGACTCAAGCAAACTTTGCACTCCGTAATGTAATCGGCTCGTGCAAAGTTTGCTTTCACCATTAGATGGGCCGGAGGGAGGGGTGTTAGTTACATTATTGATTAAACATACACCTTTCACTCATTTCTTATAGGGCGCCACCATTTTCCTTCGATTTTTTGCCACCAACAAAGAGGTTAGTACAAAGTAAACTTACAGAAATGATGATATTTAAACTCCACTGCTACACGGTACGAAACGAGAGATTAATTGTCCAACAAATAAATTCATGCTAAATTCACAATTGAGCAAAATGTGCAGCAAACACTGCGGCAGAATTCCAGAATCAGTAAACGTTTCCATAGACTGAAAGGTCCGTCGCTCGAGGACGCTCCCTGGGCTCCCCTCGTAAGAGGAGCGTAGAGAGCGCCCTCGAGCGACGGATCTTCCAGTCTAACGTTTTTACTAAACTTCAAGTTTACAATGTAACTCATTCTTTTTCTAGTCAGTAGAAACGAATGAAGTGATTTTGTTTACGTATTCACTTATGGCAATGTTATCATGGAAACACAGCAAAGTAACTAAAACATACAGGAAGTCAACATGGCAGTTTCTACAAATGATACTTATACATTGCATGCATGGAAGGCATAATTAAAGTCATTTTAAGGAAATACAGTCGTCGGAACTGAGCTCAAAGGTCGTCACCAGGGAGAGATGGTGTCTCTCCGTGTTTGTTTTACAATACTTGCCTCGTTTTCTGCTTGTTTGGTTTAATTTTAAAGCCTGTTTAGTAAACGACGTTTTTACCGTCTTATTTATTTGTTTGGATTTTTGGTTTTAATATTTTCCTCGTGCTGTAAACAGAGGGACGGTATAGCAGTCATTATAGATTTAAAATATCGGCAATGCTACGATAATCATAGGGAATTCAGGCTCCGATGATGATGATCAGATGGTGACGATGATGATATTAAACATTAAAAATGAAGAAAAATAAAAATATAATCGGACTCAGTAAAGTTGTTGTTGTTGTTGTTATTGTTGTTGTTGATAGTATTTGTAGAAAAGAACAAATTATGGGTTGCAAATTCAATACAGCCTAACTATACATGTGCGTAGCAGCCTAACTATACATGTGCGTTGCAAATTCAATACAGCCTAATGTAAGGCTGTCTTGAATTTGCAACGCACATGTATAGTTAGGCTGTATTGAATTTGCCAAAATTTTTATTCTTGATTTTAACAGACTATGATTGAAATATTCCTTGTGGAGTCATTAATTAAGGCGCATACTACTTTCAAGTTTGCCTGCCTCCGGAGGCTTTTTTAGACAATAAATGACTTGCTGGCGGCTATATACTGAGAAAAAGTCAATTAAATGCTTAAATTACAGATTGACCTTGAGAGCGAGTTTATTTCTTTGAATTTCAAGAGTAAAAACGGAATAATTCGGCTGATTTTAGCAGTTTTGACCTTTTATTATCCGGTTTGCCCAAAAACGCCATCACACGGCCGAGTACTCTACTAAGCTCCCTTCAGGGGACAGCATTTTGTGAAGCTATCTCCTCACCTGAATTTATACACCCCTAACACTTAAAAAACTGTACGTGGTTTGCAGGTTTAGTGTGTCGAAGTCAAACTATCGGTAAATCTTTTGTTATTTGTAATTTATCTACGAAGATAGTCCGTAAAGAAAGCAGTGCCTGATTTTGAGTTGTCTGTTACCTGACCGATACACTTGCCTAACTTGAGTTTCAGATTTGAAAGGTCGGCGAGAAATAAGGTTTGAGCGCCTAATAGCTTTGTAATTTCTCTAGTACCAATTTTGCACGGTGACGCCTAATTTAAGTTTTGATTTTGAGAGAGTATAATTGAAATATTCGTTGAGGAAAGCTTGAGCAAAAGTTGCAGTCTTTCATCGAGGCGCATACTACCTTAAAGTTCGTCTGCCTCTTTAGCAACAGTTTGAATTCACAATATCGGTAAATCTTGGGTAATTTGTAATTCCCCTGCTACAAGAATTTGCACGGTGAACACCGATGTTAAGTTTCGATTTTGACAGAGTATGATTTAAATATTTGTTTAGGAAAGCTTGAGCATAATTATAAGTTAAAGTCTTTTATTGAGGCACAGACTACAATAACTTTTACCTGCCTCCGGAGCCTTTTTAACCAATAATTGATTTGCTGGCGGCTGTATGTTGAGAACAGGTCAATAAAATGCATGCTTGAATTACAAGTGGACATTCAAAGCGATTTTTTTTTCCTTGAACATCAAGAGAAAAGGGAAAAATTTGGATGATTTTAGCAGCTCTGACTGCTCCCGCAGACTTTTTTATTGGTTGGTTTGCCCCAAAACGCCTTCACACTGCCAAGTACTCGACTCTGCTTCCTTTAGGGGACAAACTTTTCTGATGCGATCTCTATACCTGAATCTATACATCCCTAAGGGTAAAACTTTGTACCTGGTTTGCAGACATAGTGTGGAACAACCCTATACATGCTAATCAGGTATAGAGTACTGTAGTGTTTAAATAACGGAGGTTCCCTATACATGGTTTTCTCTGGTACAAACATTTGCAAGGTGGCCCCCAATTCTTGATATTGAGAGAGCATTGTTGAAATATTCCTTGAAGAAAGCTTGAGCAAACGTTTAGTCTTTAATTGACGCGCATACTTCCTTAAAGTTTGTCTGCTTCTTGAGCTACAGTTTGAATTGAAAATATTGGTAAATCTTGGGTAATTTATAATTTCTCTAGTACAAAGAATTGCACGGTGATCCTGATTTTTAGTTTTGATTTTGACAGAGTGTGATTAAAACATTCTCTGAGGAAAGCTTGAGCAAAGCATGAAGTCCTTCATTGAGGTGCAAACTACCTTTAAGTTTACCTGCCGCGGGAGGCTTTTTACCCAATAATTAACATGCTGGGCGGCTATATGTCGAGAAAAGTCAATTACATGCTTGAATTACAAGTTGACTAGTAAAGCGATTTTTTTCATTGAATTTCAGGCGAAAAAATGGAAAAATTTGGCCGATTTTAGCAGCTTTGACTGCTCCGGCGGACCTTGTTTCTTGGCGGTAAATGCCCCGAAATGCAATCACACTGCCAAGTGTTAAACTGTGTTTCCTTCAGAGGACAGCATTTTGTGAAGCTCTCCTCAGCTGAATTTATATCCCTACGACTAAAAAATTACATGTGGTTTGGAGGTATAGCATGTCTGAGTGTTTAAACAACAGAAGTACTCTATACGTGGTTATCAGGTATAAACTACCGTACTGTTTAAATAATGGGGGTTCCCTATCCATGGTTTTTCTCTTGTATAAACATTTGCACGGTGACCCCAATGGTTATTTTTGATTTTGACAGAGTGTGGTTGAAATATTCCTTGAGGAAGGCTTGAGCAAATATTAAAGTTTTTCATTGAGGCGCATACTACCTTAAAGTTAACCTGGCTCTGGAGACTTTTTACCCGATAATTGACCTGCTGGGCGGCTGTATCAAATAGTGATGTGTATATGTAAGACCTTAATCCTTTCACCACTATGGTTTGGTCCAAACCCATTGTTATCAATGGTAAGTGTGGACCTCTACACAGGGAAATGGGGTGAAAAGGTTAAATATCTCAAACCTGAGCAACTTGGACTCTGGAAAAAAGTCACGCAAGAAATATGATTACATTTCTATGAGAATGTCATTTTGTAATCTTTGCATTTAGAAATTTATATCATTGGCAAATATACTGATCTCGTATTATTCATTTAAAATGACAATTATAAAAAATGATAATTCAAAAAAAAAGATAAATTTCATATCATATTACACATGGTAGCATTCAGAAATTAGAAAGCTCACAAATTTTCCATTACGAGTATAAAGGAATATACAGAATGTACAATATATTCTTGCATAATAGGTTGAAAAAAAAATTGCATGTGAACCGTTCAGTAAGATGATGAAGAGCAAATCAGGGAAAAATACAGTTGAACGGGATAAGTATTGATGTTGATAGTTAGTAGAATTCAAAGGAAACAAATTTTCAGAGTATTGACTAGAAAAATATACAACAGAACAGAGAAATCTGAGATGGACAAAACATCAGACAAACATCTTCAGTACAATTCAATGCTTTGTAAAATCTGTGCACAATGCTCTATGTTTGCTCACACAGGCATCAGGTATGATGTTGAAACTTTGCAGACTTAAAAATTATACACTGTTGATGTGTCACTCACAGCACCGATATCATATTTAGACTATTTTTAACCCTTTGAGCGCTGTATTTTTTTCCCGCCATAATTTAAGTGCAAAATTTTACCAATTTTTATGAATTTTCTGTAATTTTTGATAATTTTGGACCAAATCGACATCACATTTCATTTGCTACAGTTTTTTCTCAAAATTTTGGCAAAAATCTGAGAAAAATTAATTTGGGTTTATTTTATAATGGGGACAAAAATAGACTTTGGCACTCAAAGGTTAGTGTCACACTCATGGTTGAGACATGTTATTGTTGCTTTGAACCCTTTCATGACAAACAGTCTGATCTAAACCTGTTATATCAATAGTTATCTTGGACCTGCTCAAAAGAAATGGTGTGAAAATTTTACCAAAGAAGAGAACAATGGTCTACAAATGTTCAGAGACACAAGAACCTGCCGCTGTATGCCATATAACTGACATGGATTGTGTCCATAGGATGGTTCACATCTTTGAATTGTTTCACAGTCTGACATCAACTGTTATAAATCTTAACTCTGAGTTTCCTCACTGTTGAATGCAACTGTACTGCTTCATTTTAATATATATGGTACATTTACCTTCACCAGGGATGTAGAAAAATAGCTGGCAGCCGGCAAAAACAACCGGCTGTCAACAAAAGTTTGCCAGCTGTGAAAATTTAGTTTTGGTAAAAAAACAGGTCATTTTGGACAAACTTAATGTGCACATACAGTACTTGTAGCCGCCTGTATTTTTATTTTTGCCACCTATAAAAAATTTTCAACGTCCCTGCTTCATTCTAAGGATCAATAGAAAGTCTCTTCCCCCTCTTTGACTTTCGTAATCTTGCACATTGTAATTCCTGATTCTGGGTTTCTGAGGTCGTCTCTGGTATTTCCCTGCTGCTAGAGATGAGAGTTGTTTTTTGCCTGGCTTCTGTCTCCCAGACATTGCTGGTCTGCTGCCCTCTATGGTGAAGCCATCTGATGAAGGAGCCATTCGGTTGTCAGGGATGCTTGGCCTCGGCTCGAAGGATCCTGACCCTGGATCAAATGAATGACAGCACAAATATATTTTCACTACTTAAGTAACCTCTCTCTATATCAGTTCTGCTCAAATATTCAGATTCAAGACGCTCTTAAATTTGTGGTCATAATTGTCTGGTGGCGTGTAGACGAAAACCCACCTTATTAGATTTTTACAAAGTAAACACAAGTAAACACAGTAACAAAGCAGTGATGTCAGAAAATATCGGCAAAATTTGGTAATTTGTCATTTCTGTAGCGCAAAAATTTGAACGGTGACCCTAAATTTTATTCCTGATAATGAAAGAGTATCATTACAATATTGCTTCAAAAAAGCTTGAGCGACAGTTTAAGTCTGTTATTGAGGCGCATACTGCCTTAAAGTTTACTTGCCTCTGGAGCTGCACTCTGAATTGAAAATATGAGTAAAACTTCGGTAATTTGTAATTTCTCGAGTGCGAATCTTTGCACGGTGATCCCCAAATTTCGTTCCTGATAATGACAGAGTATTATTGAAATATTGTTTGCAAAAGCTTGAATGAAAGTTTAAGTCTATCATTGAGGCGCATACTACCTTAAAGTCTTGCTGCCGCCGGAGGCTCACTTTCAATTGAAAATATCGACAAATCTTTGCCGATTTGCAATTTCTCTAGTGCGAAAACATGCACGGTGACCCCCAATATTTATTCTTGAGATTAAAAGTGCATGGTTAAAATATTGCTTGAGAGAAGATAGAGCGACAGTTTAAGTCTTTCATGAGGGCGCATACTACCTTAAAGTCTACCTGACTCTGGAGCTGCGTTTTTAATTGAAATTATCGGTAAAATTTGAGTAATTTGTAATTTCTCTGGTGAAAAAGTTTGCACGGTGACCCCCAATTTTTACTCTTAATTTTGAAAGAGCATGGTTGAAATATTGCTTGAGTAAAGCTGGAGTCAAAGTTTAAGTCTGTCAATGAAGCGCATACTACCTTAGAATTTACCTGCCCCTGGAGGCGCACTTTGAATAAACGGCTGTCACGTTCGAACGAGCGACGTCCTTATTAGCATATCAATAGAAGTCAAAGTTCGCTGTGGAGTGAAAATCTTGAGTACTCCTTGGAAAATCAGCCGAATTACGTAAACGAACCAGAAATTTTGTTCACAAAAGGAGTTAGGGAATGAGCAATAATCAGAGTTCATGCAGGTATAGGTCATTTTATTGAGTTACGCTCACTTTGGTTTATTTTGCCGTTCAAAGTTCCGATACATGTTGTGTCGTCGTAATAGACCCACTTTCACTGGTAGTTGGCCCGCAGCTATCCGTGGCGGGGTTGACCTTTGACCCGCATAGCGATCCCCGCTACCCCGCCAACAGATAGCTGCGTTTCCACAGCTACATGTTCGGGGGCCACAAGGAGTGATCCTACCATTTGCAAACAAGAGCGTGTCACGAGCCTTTCATCAACATAGGACTTCACAAACAGATAATACAATCATTACCTTGTTCAGTGTCATCTTCACTTTTTTCATCATCATTAGTTGAGATCATCCGGCAAGTCCAGATCTTCCGGTTCTTCTGTAGGTTCTTTTTTGGTGTTGTTTGGATCAATTTTGTCATCATCAAATTCGCTCTGAAGGAAGAAAAGGGAAGGTTCAATTTTAACAAAATTACAAGATTTATTAGATTGGTTGCTGTCTGCCAAACAGGCTAAATTTACATATTGACATATGAGGCAGACAATTCTTTACACTTGACAACTTACATGCTTATCAGTATACTGGTGATTTATTTATTTCTCTGAAAAATTGAATTAAACAGAGATAATTATCCTATGGCTAATTTAATTTTTGCGCAATATACTGGTAGAAGTCACTGAAACAAAGCTTACTTCATCTTTTGGTTCAAGATTGTGAGGCTGTACATCTTTCTCCTCTGTTTCTTCCTCTTCATCTTGTCTCTTCTTATTCTCATCATCATCATCAACTGCACCTGATGTGAACACAAATAGCAAGACAATCTTAGCACAATACAAATACACAAGGTAGTATGAGCTTGTGAGGCCCAGTCTGATCTCATTCATCTGGCTTCAGTGACTGCACAAGTCCCATGGGCAAGGGCATAAATGGCGAAATCCAGTTGAAGATTGTAGATTATTACAGAGGGTTTAAGATTAAAGGAAACAACTCGAAATTAGAGTAAAAAGTCTGTGAATGAAACAAGATGACAGTTCAGGTATCTTACATTGGTAAGTAAAAGTCTTGAATGAGTTAATAATCCAAAATTTGCACAGTTCGGAAAGGGAGATTGTCTTCTGTATGAGTTGACCCTTTGAGCACCAAGGTCAATCTTTGTTGGCTTTAAAGATTATACCTCAGTCAAACTTTTTCAGATTTTTGCCAAAATTTTGATAAAAAACTGTAGCCAATGAAATATTAATCCATTTTTTCCAAAACTATTTTAAAAAATACAGTAATAATAATTTGTAAGAATTGACAAAATGTTGCACTGAAGTTTTGGCGGGAAAAATTACAGCACTCAAAGGGTCAATTCTTTATCAAATATCAATTTCCTTAACATTCCTGAATGAATCACAAAGTCAAACTAAAGGAAAAATCTTCATTGATTTTCTGATGACAGAATCAGTTATATCAAAGACAAGAATCAATCTGTCTGTTAAACAAAATGAAACTTGTGTGGTTGAGAGGTTACACAACAAAATTAATTTTTTAGATTTTTATTTTCTAGCTGTATCACATCATTGAGTTCTCTTACCCTGATTATCATCTTTAGCAACAGTTTGGGTTTTCTCTTTATCCATACCGGGTCCATCTTCTTGTTTCTTATCGTCATCTTAGTCACCATCTCCATCATCTTCATCATCACTGCCCCACATTCTGTCATCCAACTTCTCGTTTTCATCTCCAACATCACCCATCTGTTTGTCAAGTTCATTTTCATCATCTTCACTTTCACCTTCTGACCCTTCATCTTGTTCTTGACCACAAATGACAAATCAAACGTGCAACAATCTTAGCAATACTGTATGGAGTGCTTAAAGAATTTCAGTGAAGGGTTACATAGCCTATACATGTGTCAATTTGTCCTGAGGATTTGACGACTTTTTTGCAATGTCAATTATACATTTCAAATCCAACACATCGGCAAAAGTTCTGGTAAAATTACAGTTTACAATAGTGAATGATATTACAGTTGTCCTTACAGATAACAACTGAATCATCATGTAATCTTTTCAGGATTACAGAATTGCTGGATGTTTTAGCAATGAAAGGTAAACTTTGATTTGTACTGGGAAAAGGGTACTTTATTTAAAATACCTGTTTTTTCAACATCATGAAGTTTGCCTTCAAAGTCATCCGACATCTCAATACCCTCTTTTTCATCTTCAATGTCTGGTTGATCATCAAAGTTATCTTCCTTCTCTTCATCCCCTGGCTTTTTGACATCTTGAACCTGAAAATTCATTGTATGTTTTTATTTTTGTTCCACCCCCCTGAAATTGAGTGAAGACGTTTAGGAAGCAGAGCATATTTCCCACAATATGCTAGATGAAGTCTCTTGAAACAGAACATTTCCTCTGTTGTAAAACATTCTGTCTGTGGAAACACACGACACTGTAATGATCTTGATTTCTTGACCTTTTCAACTTCCTATATGAAATTTTGTAAGATGGATTTCCATGTGTTTACAAACTGGCAGCATTTCAGGTATCTCATTAAATAAATCTATGGAAACCACTATGTTTATGTCTAATTATTGTAATAATTCATCTTATAAACTGACATAGCTGTCCCAATAGACTGATGCGTAAGTTTGGTTTTACCACAAAAATTATAGCTATTGACAATTTTCATGGCTGGAATATTTTGAATATTTGCTCAAAATTACTGAAAGTTTACTTGAAACTGTAACTATTATCAGCGACATTCAGCTTGTTTGAGACTGGCAGCCATCTTGAAAAAAAAACTTTTTCAGAGTAAGCCTTAACCCTGGCATACATTGTATATCTATTGCACATCCATACACACAGACCAGTGAAAGATATAAAATCAATGAATATAGTAAAAGTAGTGCTACACTTAAGCCAGTATTGACACATGCTATATGTGAGTCCTGCTGTGTGGGGTGTTTTCATCACAGCATAGCTTGAGGTCACCAACAATTACTGCAATTTCAGGCAAAGGTTAAGCAATATCAAGCGTATTTTTAGATGTCCCAGCAGCCTGAATGGCAAATTGCATCAATTTCTGTTGTACTGAAGGCTGAGGGCGTCAACATATTTTGCAATGAATTTTATCATCCTTCTCTTCTGGATTTTTCGTCTCACCTGGTCTTCATTTTCAATCTGATCACTGACATCCTTGACACCTTCCCCATCACCAATACCACCAGCTGCAGTGTCCTCAAACTGAGTAGCGCTCTCACACCCTGCTTCATCACTCAACTCAGCAGGTATACAGAATCCCTAGATGAAAGTAAATAACAGTGTGGTATCATGGGATCATTTCAGAATTGACAGAAAAACCCTTAATTGCCTTTCAAAGTGATCAGACTGAATGAAAATAGTCTTATAGCTATTCTGTTTTCAGTTTTAAAGAGCTAGTAGCTTTAATTTAAATATCAACTATGGTTTCTTGTTCTACTCCTAAAACACATGGGGATACACAGTCATTATTTAGATTGTCAACTCAGCCTGTGCATTTATTTGTAAACTGCCTTGCTGTTGTTGACAAGTGAATTCTGGTCCAGACTAGAATGCAAGTGTGAACAATAACAGTGAATTTACACGTGGTGTTCCAACATGATTTGGGAGTAAATAAACAACTTGCTATGACCATACAAAACAAAAATTGCAAAAAAAATTAAAAGTTACAGCTTATGCATCATTCATTATAAAGCAGTTAAAACGATCTCTTATCAATATCATTCAAAGGTCCACAACACTTCATAAAATGTGAGTAGTATGGTCTGATATAAAATATCACCATCCAAGTCTTTCAATTGCTGCAATTGCTCAACATATGACTTACAAATTTTCAGTTTCAATGAAAAGATTAAAATCAGGAAGCTAAAAAAATGAAATTTAGCAAAAAGTGGTCTGTTATGAATATTAATCAAGCACTTCTACTGCCGCCCTTGTTAAACGTATGACTTGCAGATTTTCATTTTAATGAGATTATTGAAATAACGTCAGTAAGAAGTGACATTTAGCAAACATGGTTTGGTTACATCAACCATTCAATACCTTTGATTCAAGTTCTGAGAATATGCCCAGCAACACTGACAGGAGTTTACAGGTAGTACGATGACTGGCCAGTACCATTGTCAGATGATGATGCACAACTCCACTATACTGATGTAGAAGAGGCATTATGCGATCAATGATGAGGCATAGCGATTGCACTCCTGGAAATAATTCAACACACTGTGAGAAACTTCATAATCAGCCTTGTATTCATGATGTTTTCATTTGCTGTTGTATTTGACAAAGTCAAGTTGTAAATGAACATAGGAGTATTTCTTTTTCCCAAGAAAGGATAGCGCTAAATTTGTTCACAAAAGTTCTCTACCATAAAGGAAAACATGTTGAATGATGAAAACGCAAAATTTTGTTTTGAGGAGTGTCAAAGCTAGAAAGGTCTACTCTTTTCACTTTAATTTCTCTAAAGAAAAGTCAAAACCATCAATGGAACGTTACTTGGTTACACAAAAAGACTCTTGTTTCTATGGCAACCACTCCAACCATCCTGTACCAGTTAATGATTCTGAGAAGTCAAATACATGTCCAATACTGCATACACTTTGGTTTTCTAGTAGTTTGCATTTCAGAAAAATATTGGTAATAGGCCACAGAATGTAATAGACTGTTGGATGTTTGCAAAGCAATGGATTTTAGTGATCTCAAAATTGGTAATCATTATACCTTACATTTGTAATTACACTTCATATAATTACAATCTCTTGGTAGTATTGTTGACCAGAGTACCCGATACTCCTTAATTCCTCATCAAAAAATATCAACCATAGTAAATGATATGCTTGCATCGAATCACAAAACAAAATTTTGTGAGATCGGGATTTACCTGAATTTCTGTCAGTGATTGACAACTCTCTCTTAAACTTTTGAGATTACAGATTAACTTGAATACACTCCTATTTGTCTTCTCAATGTCTAAGTTGTTGTGATCAATCTCCAGACCAGCATCTACCAACTTGTTGAGGTGGCTCTCTTGTAAGTCACCAGCAATGCCTTCAGCTGTCACAATAAATCAAAGCAAGGACATAATGTTAACAAACCATCTACTAAATCGATAAAGCAGATTCAAAGGCCAGTAGCTGGTAACTTTTGACAATTTTTCCATTTAACTTCGTTGCAAATGCCAACTACTGTAACAGTTTCTTGTTCTACTCCCCAAAGTTTCAAGCTTGTTAACTCTGTCTCTGCCTGTACATGTGTAGACTTCATTGTTACTGTTGATAAGTGAATTCTGGTCCGCACCAGAATGCAAATGTAAACAACACCAGATGCTGTGTTGACAAGCTAAATAAATAAGAAACACAGTCACATTAAAGATACATAACAGTATTCAAAACTAATGTGTTTAAAACTTGCCTTCATTATCAGTGTTGTCATCATGCTCATTTCTGTCATCTGCACTGTCATCTTTTTCTTTTGAATTCCTTGATTTGATCATCTTCTGAAAGGTGACCAATATCCTAGTAACAACAGCTTCTACTTCATCTTGATATCTATGTCCAAACTCCTCCCTTTCACTCTTCCTGTCTGTATCATCACCCTTTGACAACGTCCTGGTACTATTTAGCCATTCACTGAACTTGCTCACTTGTCTCTGATCTCATTCTTGCATGGCAAGTACTAATGATGAAATCAACGGTGAGTATTTCTTGCCATCTGATACAGAGAAGAAGCTCACAATCTTTCCACTGATATGTGTATATTCTGGAAATCTTGGAAGACATCGGACGACAGCTTGACCTCTGACCTACTGTAGATAAGTGTATAGAGTTGATACACAGATTGCATTGAAGGAGAATGGCATATTGCAGAGGGATCAAATACATTGTATTATATCTGTCTGGGGTAAAATGCAAATGCTGGGTTAAACCACAGGCGACCCAAGTATTACTGAGTTTTTCACACTGTTTTCTCTATCATTTTCTCTTCTTTCTTCATGCTCTGAATGATCGGAATAATAAAATAACTGTTTATATAACCTAAACCCATGGATGTAAAAAATAGATCCATGCCTAACCTAACCTAACCTGTGACTCTGTTTTTATTTTACACTCCATTACAAGGACGTATATCTCTCATACACACATGCTGTAATTAATTAGTCAACACAACTAATTATGCTAATCCGTGGACTTATCAGGGATTTTACGGGTTGGTCAACATCGCAAAAGATAGGAATGGTTACTAAACGTGAACTTATCAGAGGTTGGTCAACATCGGAAAGATAGTGATGTTAATGAAAAAGGAGAAGGTATGAAGATCTTGGGAAACATGTCCCGAGGACGTCCGTAAACCTAGTGGACGCTTATATATTCATGATATGCACAAACAAACACTGCTCATTATTCAAAAATAAACGGGAAGTTAGATCGAAAGGAACGCTGGAAACGCGCATGCTTTTCGTTGCCAAGTGCCGAATTCTAACATAACTAAGAAGACATGGTCCTGCTCCATGTAACAAATGCCACTCAGAAAGTATCGACCGACCAAGCAGAAAAAGATCGCCGGAGTTGCCGTTTCATGAGTTTTTCAACAAAATTATATAGATGTATGTTTCACGTCGTCGTTTTCTGGAGTGTATATACCAAGTATAATTTACAAACCGTGTCGTGATTCAAGGCACAATGGTGACACATTAGCAGGAGCACACACTGGAGAATTTTGGCCAGCACTGTGAATTTTTTTAAACCAGTCACCTTCATTTCTCTGCACTCGCTATTAACTCCATGTCTACCGGTAACATATCGTTATTTTCTGTCTCAAAGTACGTACCAGCAACAGGCCTTTGACCTCAAAGTCGGTTGTTTTCTGGTATACGGTAGCAACCAAGCTCATGACTAGAATGACTGTACGGCGTCAAAGAGTTAAGCTCGCGGTTACTTTTTTCGCATAATAAAAGAGAGTTGGTCGCTACATGGAGCTAGTTTCTAGCTCCATGGTCGCTACTAGTCTGATCGATTTTCAATCGTGCCTTATGCTGTTAGTGCACAAAATTCCCGAAAGAAGCAGCGCACGGGCTATAAAACTTCATTTGTACTGTTAGGCTAGCTTTGGGTCCATAGCTGTGGTGTTTGATGGATCATGGTTTTGACTTTAACGTCACCACCACAGCCATGGAAACATCCATGTTCTGCCCGACAGCACGCTTGTCGCAACTTTGTTTGTCGATATTTCGAAAATTTTCCTCCCAAATTGCCAACACTTTAAACCAGTCACCATCGTTTCTATTCACTCGCTATTATCTCCATGTCTGCCGGTAACATATCGTTATGGAGAAGTTTAGTTACACGAAATTACGTTCCATCATCAGCTGATCAGTGATAACCATATGTCGCGTACGTATAGAACATACGTTCGGAACGGCAAACAACACCTCTACACATACAAAATGTAGTCATAATTACGTGTAGTATTTTTAGATATTCTTGATGTTTTCCGTGGATTTAGACAAGCAACCTTGTAAAATATCACGGAAAACATCTTTGCTATCATAATATTTCGTATAGTTTGCACCAGCGCAAGAAGTACTTGCTATATGATTTCCTTACATGAACCATGGGTCTATTTTTTACATCCATGCATGAACGAAATGTTGTTGTCTCATTCCACTTGTTATCTGACGCCGCCCCAAAGAGTTCTCCAAACCATATAAAAAACTGTATCGGTTGATTTAATTTGAGGATACGAGCTAGAATATTCCTCATATAAAAATCAATGTTTCTTAAAAGTTAAACGAATTTCCAATGTTTGTGAGAAAAAATACAGCAAAATTATCGAGAACGCACAGCTAAACTGAAAGGCAGAGGCCGTTCCTCCACCCACGGACGGTGGGCAGACAAAACCTTAGCAACACCACCCGATTGAGAGAACCACGCTAAACCACACGAACTTTGACCCTAGTCAAAATCAGACTTGTCCCTGGGAAATATGTTACAAGTTTGCCCACATATAAACAACGTAAAGGTCAAAGGTTTCAACTTCCGACTTCCTGCTTTACGGACGTCCTCATGCCATGAACTGCAGGCAAGGCACTGGCAGGGTTTGCACTGTTCGCGACCATTTAAAACGTTTGAAATTAGAGTAGCTGACTCTCCTCGGCCATCGAAATACATTGGCTGCAGTAGATTGTGGATAAAGGTCATGACTGGCCGCAATTTGGTAATTTCTGAACACATTTCAGGAGAGCTTCTTACCTTCCCGTTTTAGTAACCATTCCTATCTTTCGCGATGTTGACAAACCCGTAAAATCCCTGATAAGTCCACGGATTAGCATAATTAGTTGTGTTGACTAATTAATTACAGCATGTGTGTATGAGAGATATACGTCCTTGTAATGGAGTGTAAAATAAATAAAGAGTCACAGGTTAGGTTAGGTTAGGTTATATAACCATTTATTTTATTTATTCCGATCATTCAGAGCATGAAGAAAGAAGAGAAAATGATAGAGAAAACAGTGTGAAAAACTCAGTAATACTTGGGTCGCCTGTGGTTAACAGTGCTTGACTATTGGGTAAAGACTTTGTTTGATTAAGGTAGTACACACCTTGAAATTCAAAACTTAAAGATTTGCTCAAACTTTCTGTAAAAGAACTTCAAGCCTTTCCCTTTTGAACTGAAGACCGAAAATCAGGGGTTCACCAGGCAAAATTTTGTACAAGAGAAAGAAATGACCAAATAGTTCCCAGCACTTGGAATTCAAAATGGCCGCCATCTCTGTGTTAAGTCTGCGCGGAAAAATTAACCTTTCTGTTTAAACCAGTGAAAATGACATGTCCAAGCAGCTTCAAAATTAGCCCGGACAAGTGGTAGACCAAAAGAGGTATCATAAAAGTTTCAAGTCCAAATATCTGTCCCAGAGTTGCTATCATAAAGGATACTCAACCAATGGGTTCAAACTTTGATGATCATAATGAAAAAAGCTACAGATACAGTTCTCAGAGTTAGAAAGACTGAAACCTAGAACCACATAGCCATTTTCACTTCCTGAAAAGGACTTTTTCCAATGCTATCACATCTCCATGCTAAGTTCTATCCATCCACTCATAAATTCCATCTGATGCTCAATTGTGTAATGCTAAAAAATGAGTTTATTTCCTACCATGTGACAATGTACAATGATGAAACTCCATCACACCAAGACATCTTCAGAGTAAGCGAGTCAAGCTTTTCTTTCATTGTCTTTACATTTGACAGAGAACTCTGTATTGGAAAAATACAAAATAGGATTATGATGAGAAACAACGTGAAATGCAAATCAAAACATCTCTCTGATATCAATTCTTTTCTGTTATAATAATATAATAATAATAAAGTACATTTGTAATGCGCCTAATCTCTGAACAGAGCTCTAGGAGCAATAGTAACATCTCAATGAAGTGATCTAGATACAACCTGTATCTGTATAGGCAACTTCAGTCTCACACTGGTCAGTGTTTTTCACAGAACCTGGGTTATACAGGGAGGTAAACTTTGAATACCTTTTAGGGCATATCAAAGTACTGGTACATGTACATTGGAAGTTTTGTCATAAGTTTTAACAAACTGTACATTAAACTTTAAATCCATAAGTGAGTGTTTTAGAAAAGACAATATTTGATAAAAAGCATAACAGTATTATCAAGAGTAAAATGCAGCACATTGGTTTTAATCTAAACAAAGAGGATAAGCTGGTATCTATAACTGATAAAAATTGGTGGCAAAATAAAAAATGGTACATGAAATTGAACTTTATAGATAGTAATAATAATAATTCATTTGAAATTTAAGTTTGAAAATTGGACACATATAAAGAAAAGTTATAACTTTTGTAGTACTAACTGTTAAAATTCTCATTCTTTTATGTGTTGAAAGAATGTATATCAGAAAAATTTCCTTGTGAATGGCTGCACAAATTCATGATAACAAAGTATTAAAAAATACCGTCAATGACGCTGTACCTTCTCTAATGTGTGGCCAGGTCAGGTAATTGGTTGTTGGCATGGAGTTGTTGGTAAATAGTTGATGATGTAGGGGCATGAGGTGGGATATGGACCCAAAGAACCCAAAAGATGATTAAATACATCAATCAAAAAATTCTAAGCTACAGTATAAACTGCCTAAAATAGTTCAATGTGGGAAAAAGTTAAATAATTCAGAAATAAGAATTCACAGTCCAAAATAGTAATGACGCACTTCCTTACTGACCTGAGTGCATGTGATATACACAACCTGGCATCTGTAACTTAAATGTATACCAAGTGATCATTTTAAGTCACTTTTAACTGTTTTTAATGGATTTTCCAAAGAGTCCTGTGAAAATGATGAAAAACGCTTATCTGGTCTTGTGTTTGTATAACCTCATGGCTGATAATTGTCATAGTATTGAAAAAAAATTGAAAGTGAAGAAATTACTGTTTTTAATAGGCATATTTTCCTTGAAATACATGACCGTGTAAAGAATATATGCTAAAAGTGTTTAAGAGTAAATTTCTTTTCAAAAAATAATTTAATCTGTGACCAAAGGATTTTTATTCTTTGAGTTTACAAATTCAAACATTGCAATTTGTTCAATCATCTTGTGCAGTGCAAAATTTATAAAATGACTGAAAACAAAAAAAATTGGCAGAATTACAGTCTTTGTGATGTAAAATTATGGGTTGACATCACGATAACTGTTAATCTGTTTGAAGTACTAATATACTATAATTTAAAAAAGAAGTCATCGTTGATGACACAGTCCCCACTTGTTAATGGTACTTTGATTACAGGTCCTCAGAGAGGATAGAGTCCTCTTCATTAGGTCTGTGATAAAAATACTTTTGAATAAATTCGCTTGATACATGTCTGAGTTGTAGTTCAGGACATGAAAAAATCGTAATAAAATGGCCACATGGTGGCCATAATGGATCGAATCACAAAACAAATCAATGTGCATATGTATGACATACGGTAGGTCAATGTCCTTGTACCAACTTTGATTAAAATTGGTTGAAATATGCCTGAGTTATGGCTTTGTACATGAAAAAATCATAACAAAATGGCCGCACAGCAGCCATATTGGATCGTATCACAAAACAAATTAACATGCATATGTATGACATTGGTCAATCTCCTTGTACCAACTTTGAATAAATTTGCTTGATACATGTCTGAGTTGTAGTTCAGGACATGAAAAAATCGTAATAAAATGGCCACATGGTGGCCATAATGGATCGAATCACAAAACAAATCAATGTGCATATGTATGACATTGGTCAATCTCCTTGTACCAACTTTGAATAAATTTGCTTGATACATGTCTGAGTTATGGTTCTGGACATGAAAAACGTAATAAAATGGCCACACGGCGGCCATATTGGATCGTATAACAAAACAAGTCAATGTGCATGTGTATGACATAGGTTGATGTCCTTGTACCAACTTTGAATAAAATGGTTGAGATATGCCTGAGTTATGCTCTGTACATAAAAAATCGTAGCAAAATGGCCGCACGGCGGCCATATTGGATCGTATCATAAAACAAATTGATGTGCATATGTATGACATAGGTCAATGTCCTTGTACCAAGTTTGAATATAATCGGTGAGATATGCCTGAGTTATGGCTCTGTACATGAAAAAATCGTAACAAAATGGCCGCCTGGCGGCCATATTTGATCGTATCACAAAACAAATTGATGTGCATATGTATGACATAGGTCAATGTCCTTGTACCAAGTTTGAATATAATCGGTTGAGATATGCCTGAGTTATGGCTCTGTACATGAAAAAATCGTAACAAAATGGCCGCACGGCGGCCATATTGGATTGTATCACAAAAAAAATTGACGTGCATATCTATGACATTGGTCAATGTCCTTGTACCAACTTTGAATAAAATCAGTTGAAACATGCCTGAATTATGGCTCTGTACATGAAAAAATCGTAATAAAATGGCCGCCTGGCAGCCATATTGGATCGTATCACAAAACAAATCGACGTGCATCTGTATGACATATGAAGTAATCCTTGTACAAAGTTTGAATGAAATCACTTAGGGCATCTATGAGATATCTGCGTGAACGGACGGACGGACGCACGGACGCACGCACGGACGCACGCACGCACACACGCACGGACATGACCAAACCTATAAGTCCCCCCGGACGGTGTCCGTGGGGACTAAAAAGTTCATGCAGAAACGGTAAAATATATTGTCAGCAATGTAGTGTTAATTTTGACTTTACATCAAAATATGTCTTTGCTGGATACCAAATATATGGCGAAATATTAAAATCAGCCATGTTCGGCAAAATCCACACAACAGCATTGATCCTTTTCTAATTTGATTTGATTTGCTCATGTTATCCTTGTATGACAGTCAGTACAATATGGAACTTGAACACAACACAGTGAATAAGTATGCTGTAAATGAAATGGTGTGGCTGCATCCACATGCAGCAATAGGAGTGCCTTTGTCTCTCACCCCTCATTTCCAACCTGTCCCATCCCTGAAAAAATAGTTTGGTCTTATATTTATAATGTTAATAATTTCTGTATTTGTTAAAATGTGCGCATCTCAAAAACTTTTGATCATAAACATTTTCATTGTTTTTTATAGCTGACCAGTCAGTTAACCTGTTTATATTGAATATTGCGCATTTTTCCGCAGTATTTGACATTTTCTGAATACCTTCTTATTCAGTTTGTCATTTTCTAAAAGTTTAAATGCTCCATTGTGTGGTCAAGCTTTCCACCAGCATCAAATGTGGTACTTCATATAGGAGGGTCTGCCTCTAGATGGAGGGCATCATGAACAGTGTTTGTGGTTAATTCCTCCACGTAAACTTCTGATTGTACTGTAAACATTGAACATGGCGACGTCCGATTTTCCTGTCTAAAACTTTCACTCATTTTCGTTCATATGACTCTGAAACTCCAGGAAACGATTGGGAAGAAAGGGTTATCTTGAAATATTGAGGTACTCGCCGATATTTTGCAAAATTGAATGAGAAAAAATGCAAGGAAAATGCCGACAGGCTTACACAATGACAGTTTTCAGACTCGGAGGCATATGATCATCTCTGCAGATTATGCAACAGGCCAAGATCACGTGAGGCCATGAGGGGATATCCACGCAACTCAGTACCAAACACTAGCGCTCACAGAGTGAGCAACACAAAGTGAGTACCCCTAACGTCAGCTCAGTAGTCTGTAATAGATTGTAGTCAACTAAGATACCTTGGAGAAAGGCTTACACTGTGGCTATGCCGCTAAAGCCCTTTTGATTTTTGTCATAGCTCAAAATCGTTCTCCCACACCTCAACCTGAGCCATGAACACCCCCACCGTTTATGATATGACCCATCACAATGGCATGACGTCAACGGATCTTGACAGACGGAAGTCTTGACAGACGGAAGTCATTGACAGCAGCATACTGGTTTTCAACTCTAATACCTTCTCTGTCTATAAATAGACACGAGAAGGTAAAAATCAGCACTCATTTTGGAATGGCTGCAGTTTTTTTTTCAGATTGCATTGGCGGTTAAAGGCTGTACTGACCTGTAGAAACCTGAAACACCTCGGTCCATGTACTGTCACCTTTCATCGCTAATTCCATGTCAGACATGTCACACTGTGGAATTGGTGACGGATACACGGAATAAACTCTCTTCTCAGGACAACACTGTAATATCAGTTCAAACTGCTGCAATGTGTCCACAGACATGTCTGCCATCTATTTACCATCTCTGATCCATTGACAGACTTCCTTTTGAGATGGAATTGTGTCATATGTCACCACAGCCAAGTTGTCTACAGCTTTTGTTGTACTCTGGACTCATTGAGGATTTTCTAAAGTGCTCAGGTGATTTCTGGAAAAAAAAAGAGATTTTCTATTTAAGGCAGAATGCACCTCAAAGACAGATATTCAGACTCACAACTTTTTACAATTCTCTTCTAATCTACCACTTGTGGGGGATCATTTTCACCTTTTTACACAATGGTTCGGCCTGAACCCATTGTTATCAATGGAGGCTTTGGACCTGATTAAAGGGAATTGGGGTGAACAGGTCACAGCTCTTGGAGGGAAAAAAAGTTTTACTGTCTTAGTTTTTCAGAATAGTGGCAAATTTGAACATCAAGAATTGCTATAAAATGTTGGGCAATTTGTTTCTCTAGTTCCAAACTTTGCATTGTGACTCCTGATTTTATTCTTGATTTAATAAGAGAATGGTTGAAAGTTTCATTGAGGAAAGTTTAAAGAAAAAGTTGAAGTCTTTCACTTTTGAGGCACATACTAACTTAAGATTCATTTAAGACTCATTTAAGGAATAAGACAATGTTGATGTACTACTCTTAGATATTATTGATGTTGCTCCTTCGACAATTTCTGCAAGATCTTCTCTCTGTTTGTGACATAGTTTTATAAGATGTTCTGAAAAGCCTTTACATCTATCAATATTACTGACACCAAGTTCCTGAAATGAGGGACTTGAATTAATGACAGTTCTTCTGGTAACATATTGGCTGTCATTAAAAAATTTATCGTCACCAGAAAAGCTATCGATCTGAACTGAAATACTTATTTCAAAAAAAGATGTCAATATGATTACAAATGTCAAAGTTATGCCTGTTTTATCATCCTGACGATTTAAGTAAGATCTTTTGATGTATTTCCTACCTTTGATGGCGTCACCATTGCAGCATGCATGGTTGCACTGCGTGCAATACATCTGTAGTAATACAACTGGCATCCTTCCCACAATGCAATTGCTTCAGACGTCACTTGATCACTGCAAATACATATCAATACGACATCAAAACGGGTTCTAATAATCAGTATCATTCAAGGTAAACATTATATAATTTACCAGGTCCAAGCAAAAAATAAAAAAAACCGCAATTATACGGTGTCGCTCACATTTGATCAGAATTGGTACATACCAGTATGGGTACCAAAGATCAACAATAAATGTTGTTTCTATCTGTTCAGTGTAGGAAAATTCTACGTTGAATGTTATGACAATGATTTCCGCACAGTACAACCAGAAAAAATACCGTCAAGGACAGTGTGCTCACATTCGGTTTGAATTGGTAAACTCAAGAAATATTTAAACCAGAAAAAGAAGAAAGACTAAAGCAAATAAGGTCTGCAACTTAGGTACTGGAGGTCATCTTTAGGAACATGCATACGTATGAACTTCTATAGCAATGGGACAAGCAGATCCTAAATATAAGCAAAAGTCAACAAAAAAATTAGCCAGAGAAGCTTGACAAAAAAAAAAGGTGGGAGAATGGCGAAAAAATAAAGAGTGGGAAAAAATGTACAAGGGATCTGGTAAAAAGTAATGCTACCTCATCAATCTTCTAGCCCCTACCCCCTCCTGAATATCAAATGTTCCATTCCTTACATAAGACCAGCTGGCATGGCAGGAAATGAAAGTTTCCCCCAGGAAACATCTTTCTGCGAGAACTCCTACTTACCTGTCACTTTTACTTTTGGGTTATCTCATTTGCTGCCTTCCAGAACGAGGCAAAAATTTAAATACACGTGATCTCATCCCAGGCGGAAACCGCCATGAGATTCCATATTCAAACAGTTCTCAACCTCCATAATAGACTATCAAAATAGTGGGGAGGAGGGAGGGAGGAGTGACAGGTAAGTAGGAGTTCTCGCAGAAAGATGTTTCCTGGGGGAAACTTTCATTCTGCTTCATCCTCCTACTTACCTGTCACTATTACTTTTGGGTTACACAGAATCCAAAGCTTAATTGGAGGAGGGTATGTCAAACAAATACTCCCAACCTAGGTAGAACCACACCTCAAAGAACCTAAAGCAAAACTAGCTTCCATAGGCACATCCTTGAGGTAAAAGTTAATAAAGGTATTTGGAGAAGCCCAAAAACCAGCTTTACAAATGTCATCCACTGACACTCCTTTAAACAAAGCCCACGAGGCAGCCATAGCTCGCGTATCATGTGCTCTGATGGAATGTACAAGTCTACAATGGCCATCGGAAGAATCATAGGCAAGTTGGATTGTATCCCTTAACCATCTAGAAATAGTGTCCTTGGACACTGGACCATGTTGACCTGGAGACACCTTAATGAACAACTGTTCTGTATTACCACGAAGTTGTGCAGTCATCTTAATGTAGTAACGAAGAGCCCTACAAGGACAAATAAGTTTATCCTGAGGATCACTTGAAATATTTTCAAGACTCGGAATGAATATCTCTGTACCAACACGAGATACAGATTCATTCTTTGACAGAAAACCTGCCCTAGGCAACAATCTAACACCTGTAGGCTCCCATCTGAGATAAGCACTGTTGATAGACAAAGCATGAATCTCACTACGTCTACGCCCAGATGCCACAGCTATGAGAAAAACAGTCTTCATAGTTAAATACTTCAAACAAGATTCACTAATAGGCTCGTAAGGAGCTGGCTTAAATGAGTCCAACACTAATGGAAGACTCCAAGAAGGCAAAAGTCTCCTCTGAGGAGGACGCTTAACAAAAAACCCTTTAATCAGACTATCCAAAAGAGGATGCTGACCTACACTATGTTCACCATAACTCGGAAGGAAAGAACTCAACGCTGAACGATATGTTGAAATAGTTTGGGGCTTTAGACCTCTAGCCTCAAAAAGAAAAACCAGAAAATCACCCACAGAACTTAGAGGTGGATGCATGGGATCCACATCATGTTCTTTGCACCAATCACTGAATACTCTGAACCTGTAATAGTATGATTTAATGGTTGATGATCTACGAGAGTTCGCTGCATATTCTGCAGCTCTCGCTGAAAATCCCTCTGAGCAAAAACGTTTCTTGACAGTTTCCAAGCAGTCAACTGGAGGACTGATGGATCTGGGTGAAGAAAACCCGACAACGGTTGGCTCAGAATGTCTGGGGTCTCTGGTAGCTTTATTGGAATTTCTATTAGCAACTCCAGCAATCGAGGAAACCACAGTTGTCTTTTCCAATTCGGCGCTATCAGAATGACAACACACTCCTCATGTCTCATCTTGCTAAGAACTCTAGGAATCAGAGACACTGGAGGAAACGCGTACGCAAACATGTTTGTCCAGGGAACTGAAAAGGCATCCACTGCCTCTGCTCTTTGGTCTGGAACTGGAGAACAATACACCTGCAGATGGGCATTGTGTGCGGTTGCAAACAGATCTATATGAGGCCTGTCTAACACCTTGAAAAGGGACTCTACCATCTGATGTTTTAACATCCACTCTGTTGGGATAGTAGGTCGTCTTCTGGACAGAGCATCTGCTATCAGATTGCACCTGCCTGGTATGTGAGCTGCCCTGATCCTGATATTTCTGATAATGCACCAATTCATTAGATGCCAAGTGAGGATGCAGAGAGATGGAGACCGTGTCCCCCCTTGTTTGTTCAAATATGATACTATGGTTGAATTGTCTGACCTTACAAGAACCAATCTCCCTAAGATATGAGGGACGAAGGCCTTTAAACTTTCCCATACTGCCTGAAGCTCGAGAAAGTTTATGTGCTCTTGTCTCTGGGCTACTGACCAAACTCCTGAAATGGAATGTATTGAAGCATCCGTTGTTATTGTTAACTCTGGGGGCTCCAGGGACAGTGAAACTCCCTTGAAAAAATGGACTCTGTTGGTCCACCAATGAAGATGCTGTGTTAACAGAGCGTCTACCCTTATAGGATGACTGAGAGGATTCTGATGTGGTCTCCATTGAGACAGAAGGAAAATTTGAACTGGCCTCATGTTCAACCTTGCCAAAGGAATGAGCTGAACGCAAGATGCCATAAGACCTAGGAGGCGAAGAAAGTGCCTCGCCGTCTGAAAACTGCCGGGCAAGAGATGACTTACCATTTCGCAAATAGCTTGAAAACGCTCTGGCATTGGAGTAGCAATCCCTTCCTCCAAATCTATTTTCGCCCCTATATAATGAATGCTCTGACTGGGGCAAAGTTCTGACTTCTTTTCGTTTGGTAGCCAGCCTAGACTGACAGCTGTCCTTAAAATACGTGCTGTATCCCGCTGCAATAACCTGATCTGCGTCTGCCTGGCTAGCCAATCGTCCAGATACATGTGGACATAAATTTGTTGCTTTCGAAGAAAGGCACCCAAAACTGCTGTGACCTTGGTAAACACACGGGGTGCTGACGACAGACCGAAAGGCAGTGTCCGAAACTGAAACACCTTGCCCTGCACTGCAAACCTGAGAAAATGTCTGCAGTCTGGGTGAATAAGGATATGTTGATAAGCGTCTGTTAGATCGATTGAAACTGCATAATCCCCTTTTGACAGATCTGATAAAACTGAACGTAGAGTTTCCATCTTGAAGTGTTTCTTTTTGAGAAAATGGTTTAATGGGCGGAGATTTAAAATTGGTCTCCAACCCCCTGATCTCTTTGGAATTAGAAACATTGAGCTGTAAAAATCTTTTGATCTGTCTGTGACAGGCTCGATAGCCCTCTTTGAGATTAATGATGCTATTTCCTGAAGGATAGCGTTTCTCTTCCCTAAATCCGACGGAAGAGGAAAATTATAACCTTGATTGTAAGAGGGGAACTTGAAGAAATTCCAAGCGATAACCTTCTGAAACTACCCCTAAAACCCACGGGTCGTTGGTTATCTTGGCCCAGTGCTGACTGAAAAGAGATAATCTTCCCCCTACTGGCACCTCCGGAAAAGGAATTTGAATATTTAACTGTGCTAGATTTACACACTGAGCCCCTGGCAAACCGTCATTGTTTAAAAGAATGGTCTCTGGGCTTACCCGGAAAGGGCGGCACTGGTGGTCTAAAGCTCTTCTTATCCCTTTTACCCTTAAAGTAATTACTAGGTGTAGCAGAAACAGAACTCTTGACAGAAAGTCTGTTAAGTTTAGCGGAAGGCTGCGACTTGGGCTGAAAAGAAGCAGGTCGCTTAACTCCCTGACGTGGTCTAGAAAGGGAGACTATTTCCCTAACATCTCTAGCTGCTTCAGCTTCCTGGTGAAAAATATCTGAGACTTCTCCATGGAAGAGTTTATCACCCCGAATAGGAAGCTTAGTCAAACGATTCCGAGTTGATCTTGTAGGAAAATCCATCTGATCAAGGAATAATTCCCTTCTGGCAGAAACTGACAAAGCAATGGCACGCAAGAGTTGATCTGCTGAAGAAGTTAGAGAAAACTGCAAAAATTCCAAACCCTTAGACAATTGGTCATCAGAAATATTAGAACATGGCGAAACTGCCGTATGTACAAAAGCGGTTGCCAACAATGAATGTAAAATGCATCTCAGTAAAACTCTGAGAGCTTTATCTACCATAAGATGTCCAAGATCAGCCTTATGGGTAAAACCTCTCAAATCCTTAGCTGAAAAATGTTTCTTATCAGCTGCCAATTTAGTGTGGACAAAACTCTCTACACTAGGCGCTCTGGCAAACTCCTCAAAGTCTTTTTCAAGGAACCTGAAATTCTTGTCTACAGACTTTGTGTACTTAGACACTCGGCAAACTCTTCTCAATAGCTGTCCATCTTTGAGCAATCAGTCCCTCAATGGGCAAACGAGGAGCTCCTGTAACTGTACTATCTCCACCAAGTAAAAAAGACTGACGTTGACCATGACTGCTATCATCTTTTGTACAGCCAAGCACATTGCCAATAATGTTAATAATGTCATGCCATTTCCCAGACAAAGCTTCTGACATGTCAGCAGTACTTTCAAACGGCCTGAAAAACTACCATCAAGCGAAACTGACTGCTAAAGAGAATAAATAAACAGGAAATAATAGACGATACCGTAACTCACGCTCCAAGGAAGGAACAGTAGAGCAAAAACCGGACGTCAAAATACCATATACTGGAAGGCTGAAAAACGGTGTGTTTACACACACCGAGGCAAATGAGAACTGTTTGAATATGGAATCTCATGGCGGTTTCCGCCTGGGATGAGATCACGTGTATTTAAATTTTTGCCTCGTTCTGGAAGGCAGCAAATGAGATAACCCAAAAGTAACAGTGACAGGTAAGTAGGAGGATGAAGCAGAATGCGACTTCCTTATGGGCAGAGATTGCCATATGCTCGTCGGCATGGCATGCAGTACATACATCTTCGACTTATCAAATAACAACCAGTCGCAGAACTCATTCTGCCATGCATGCTGAAAAGATTGCGGTTTTGTCTTTCTCGATTAGGCAAGAAATGAATAAATAAATAAATAAATAAATAAATTGTGCTGTTCCGATAACATGGTTTTCAAAAATAGGGTAGGTAGGTCGGCAGGGATTTTTTCCAAAATATTTTTATTTTTAAATATGCACTTTTCAGGGGTTCAGGGCGGTCAAACACTGGCCACATTTCCATAGAAATGTATCATACATATGAAAGGAAAAAAACATAAAGACATCCTCGTTCAAGCAAAAATCAAATGCCAGGTAACGAACACGTGATTTTACGGTTTTTTTCTTTCTTTTTTTACTTCCGTGTTTACGTAGCTCTAAAAAGTTTAGGGTCGGCAGGCAAAAAATAGGGTAGGTTGGTTATGGAACAGCACATAGTTTTTTTCTTTGGCCTCATATTTCCTTCGTGCTTCTCCTTGTCGTTTGTTTCTGTATTCTTCTTTGGGGGCTCACACCCTTAAAAAAACACGCCACGTATTGGTAGGGTGATCCGAAACAGCGTAGTCAGGTCGCGAGTGTGACAGCAGACTTGCAAGACCTATTACCTTTCTAACAAACTTTGCTAGTATCAAGAATTGTGATTGGTCAAAATAATAGTCTGCACGTGAAATCAGCCAATTGCGTGCGTTATTTTTAAAAGTTTTAGCTGTCGCGGCTGTCGTTCTCTGTACAAAGAGTTTGTAATTCATTAGGTACTGCAGTAGCAAAACTAGGAAAAACACTCATGCAAACGGGAATCGGACCTACAAATAGTTGGATACATAGCCAAACAAATTCAGTTTTCAAAATTATTATGTGAATTTTGCGCTGGTCCGAAGGACCAGTGGTCTGGAAAAAATACTGGTCTGTCTGGATTCTGTTGGTCTCGGACCAGCGGACCAGCGTTAATTTCGCATGCTGGTAGCAAGTTTCATCAACTTTGGTCCAGTCAATTTAAATATATATCTCTAATTAGCAAAGTTCATTAAATATGTAAATTAGGAATTGGCCAAAGTTAAAACGCTTAATGACTTTCAATAATGTTAAATCATAGTATCTTTAATATACATACCAAGTTTGGTCGATTTTGATTGAGTCAATCAGACATATATCCCTAATTAGGAAAGTTCATTAAATATGCAAATTAGCAGCTCTCTTTCATGTCACCCCTTAATGGTTCCCATGCTGATATATCTTGGTGTGATCAAACATTTGTAGCAAATCTCATCAAATTGTGTGTAGTTGTTTTTAATGAATATCCGTTTTTTCTAAAATCATTAATTATGCAAATGAGCAAAAAGTATGCAAGCCAGACCCACCAAAAACTAATCAGTTCTTGCCATTGCTAACTGAAACTATATACCAGATTTGATTCTGATAAGCCGTTTTGAGATATCGGACCAACAGACAGACAGACAGACAGACACACGGACACACAGACATCGCTACGATATCATGTATTGGATCTGTGTGAAGCCAGACTTTTGCACTCAATAAGTAATACTTACAAAAATCATAACATACAACATTGTAAGGGTCAATTCACAAAATTCCTTGTTATCCTTGGTATATTGACACAGAGCTGATCAGAAATTTGTTTTGACGTTGTCAGTTTTCAGTCCTTTAAATTAATGTATTGTTAGATCGGCCTTTTGATTTGTTTACACAATGATGCATCACATGTATGGGGTTTTAAAAAAGTCAATGGTACTGAGTTGAAAACCAAGGTATACCTCATTTTCAATGTCTTCATAGTCCTACCTCTAATTCTTTATTTTTCTGGCAAATAATGCTTTTTTCCATTCTGGCATGTCATCCGTGATTGGGATCTTCTCAATCTTTTTCCCCAGTGGCATATCCATCACAGCACCGGTACTATTATCGTTGAGAACGGCGAGGGTTCTGCACTGGCTGTTGGTGATTTCTTTGGCTTGACGGCGACCGGAGGGGGCACTTTCTTAATTGTGGATGGCTGGTGAGTCACCCGGTGTTGTGAGTGTCGCGACGCTGTCTGGATCAGTCTCTATTTCATCATCAGTACTTTTGCTAAGACTGGTGGAGTCTGTGTCCTGCTCACTGCAGCTGCTGTCAGGATCCGTATCGCCCCTGTCAAAATTTTAACAGAAAAATAAATTAACTTTTCAGAATACAGTCAGCAATTGTTTGAGATTACAAGCAAATCTTCGACTTCTTCACCTTCTTCACTTCCTTAACCCTTTCACGGCATGGTTTAGCCCAAAAGCCATTGTTATCAATGGTAATTGTGGACTCTTTAACAGGAAACGGGGATGTGAACAGGTTAACGAAAAGAGTATGTACTCCAGTCACAAATTGCATTGAGTTCTATGCAATGTCATCGTTGAACAGTAGAACTATGGTCTGTATTTCTATTCATTCGTCAATGCATTACACATTAAGGTATTATACAACTCAAAATGAAAGACTCAATCTTTTGCTCAAACTTTCTTTAAGGAATCTTTCAACCATTCTCTTTCAAAATCAAGAATAAAAGTTTGGGGTCAACATGCAAATTTTGGTACTTAGTTACCAAGGTTTACTGATATTTGAAATTCAAAATGGTTGCACATCTCAGTGTTAACTCTATGGAGAAAAATAAAATTTTGAATTTCAAATACCAAGCTAAGAAAAGTTTTCTTACACAAAGAGCTTTAAAATGAACCCCCACAAGTGGTATATCAGAAAAAAAGGAGAAGTTTGAGAGTCCAAATATCTGTCTCTGAGGCATATTCTACCTCAACATATATAACATGTGGCATTCTGACAAGATTTAGGCAATGAAAGCAACCAACTGCATTTCAAAACTCATGATGGTTGTTCAATTCTGTGATCGCTTTCCGCTCACCTTTGCCTGAATTTCTTCAAACATGGGACCATTGATTTCTCGTAGCAAGGCAGACTGTGTATCATTTGCTTGTGGCTTGAATTATCTGAAATAAGAAATATTAAAAATCCATGAATTAATATCCTTTATAGATCACCATTGGAGTCTCTTGCGACAATGATTTGGAGAAATTGCCATTTGCTGTTGTGGTATCGTTTCATCATTGGTGTTGCCATGACAACTTGTTCACATGCAAAAATGCTCAGTCTCAGTGGATCGGTTAAAACCCATGAACATATATTCTAAAGAAAGCTGCAAAGTTCAGTGCTAAGTGCAAAATTTGACCAACCAGAGGGGTAATTTGGGTAGAAATGTCATGTATACAAAAAAATGGTGACAACATCACTGTTCGCTCCCATATATTTATCAAACAAGTCAACAATTGTATGAAACATGGACATACATATACAGACAGACTGACATACACAGACTGGCACAGAGTGATGACATTGACCCCAAGTGTGCCTTGGCCCATGGAGAGTGATAAAGATATAACAAACAGCTGAATGTAATGATAAAATAGTTAAGTATAGGCCTACACAGGCACTGAGAGTGAATATGTTACAGCAATTTGATTAGTTTTTTCCCTTTTCTACTTCTGTGATAATCTTTAAGACAATCAATCTGCAAGGAAGTTTATGTATTGACAAATATGTTATCTTTTACAAGCACACAGCAACCTGTTCTTGATTTTTTCATGTACAATATTTGACATAGATTGAAATACATAACATGCAACCAATGTTTACACTTAGCCCATACACCAGATACATGGAGAAATTTCAACATACAATCATCAACTCAGAAAGCCTACATGGAAAAGTAAACATTGTTTTCTTCCAGAACAGCTGGTGCATCCACATCTGGACAAAGATGATCACACAAGAGATAAAGTTAAACTGTGGTGAACTTGACTATTCCTTTCGAATCCTTACCTAACTTGACATCTTAAACTAAAATACACTGCATGGTTAATGGTGCACAAAAATACATCGTGGTGGACCATTTGATAAGGGATGATGTCTGGAAGATCGATGAGGTACTTTATCTTTTTTATACGATCCATTGTACATTCTTTTTTCCCCACTCTCCCATCTTTTCTTGTAGCTGCCCTCACGACCTGGAGGAGGGTGTGGAAAACTCCCCCTGGCAGTTATGACACCACCAAATGGGATATCTGGTGGGGGAGGTGGTGGATATCCTTGTAGCTGCCCTCACGATTTGGGGGAGGGTGCTGTGAGGTCCTTTGAGCCGCATGGACACCACCCATAGCATTTTCCGGTGGGGGAGGTGGTGGGATACCCTTGTTACTGCTTTAACAAGGCCAGCTGCTCTTGTCGGACTTGGTGGTAATAATATTGTCAGCAACGCCTCCGCTTCCTTTGGTGATGGAGGTGGTCTAATATCGTGTATGGATGGTTGGGAGCGAGTCAAGTCACCTGGTTTGGGATGCTTGTGTCATCGTAAATGGCTTTAGTCTGTGTTGTTGGTTGCACTGAGCTCAATGATGAAATGCTTGTTGAATATATGGGTTCCTGTTTATCCTGTACTGCAGCGTTGGAAGACCGTACTATATTCCGTGAGTAAATGTGATCACTTGGGTCAGGTGGCAGGTAGTATATTCTCTCTTCTGGAACTGGTTTATCCTTCTTCAGAGACAATCTCCGGTTAGAAAAAATACAGAAAAACAATAATGAGTTTATTTTGACATCTTTTCAATATCTTACGATCTCCTGGAAGATTACCTGAACAGCTGCATGGCCATGTATTAACCCTTTCGCCAGTATATTTTGTTCATCTTCACTGTCTGAAATAGAGTGGATGGAACCATATATAGGGAAATGGGGATGTAGGATCAAGTACCATATTTATCAGTGTTAGCGCTCGTACTGGGGCAATCGTCAATCAACCAATTTGGATGAAAGTTTCAAATCAAGGTAATATTCTGGCGAGCCCAGCCTGATTTTTCAGGATAACATGATGCATCATGTCTGCTCAATTTCCATTAGCGCTATGTTGAAGTTTCGCACCAGTAATGAAACACATGGGAGTTCAAGCAAACACTTTAACCCTTTCACCCTCATGGTTTGTCCCAAATCCATTGTTTTCTATGGTTAAAGTTGGACCCGTATACAGGGAGCTGGGGGTGAAAGGGTTAATGTTGCGTTCTTTGAGGTGTTGAAACAAGTGTTATCGTTCTTTCATGATGTCTATCGATGGAAGTATGTTGTAATCCATATTTTTCTTTCTTCATTTGCTGTGAAATACGGGTAGAAACTGACGAAACTTCAACAGTGCTCAGCTCACACAATACACATCTCTGAGGTTACATTTGACTTTGTAATTATCAGTTATCACATTTCAATAAGCGTGTTCATTTAATGTATTCCTCATATTTACCTTGGTAATATAAAGGAAATTAAGTTAATTTTTTTTAACAATTATTTTAGTAGCAATAGGCAAAAACCACACACCATTGCATAATCTTAGCCAGTCTTTTGATCATGTTGGGCATGGTCCATGGAAGAAAATTCCGTGCTCAGGACTCCAGTTGCATGGAAAAATATGGAAGGATTACTCTCTACATTGGATTAGGTTGTTTATCTGATTTTCCGGAGGAAAAAAATTGTCACACAGGAAATGAGCTATTTCCAGATTCAAGATCAATTGATAAATACAGCAAGTGTTGTGACCTTTTTTACCAGATGTCTGACTATAAAAATAACAATTAAAGGGGAGCAATGAAACTAAGAATACCTTGATGTCTCTGATGTATTCAAGTCTGAAAGTGTGAATATGTCTGGTATCCAAGGGTACTGAGAAAAATTAAAATGATGGAAAATGAAAATGTGGTGTTTCAAAAACAGAAAATTGGATTTAACTGGCTTCCAGTCTTGATAATAAAGGTTTGCAACTTAGTATAAAAACATAGGTGTATGATGATGATCCTATTACACAAATCATGGATAAGTGTACGCAAACCACAGATAGAGAGACTGTTAGCGTTGTTTACTTTTGATTGACATTTTCAAAATGTGAAATGATTTTCTTTTATAGAGTGCTGTCATGGAAAGGGATACAGGATAGTGATGGCAAAAAGACATGTTTGCCGTCTCCTTGATATGGAAATCAATGTGACTTGATCAAATGTCCCAATAAACTTATTTGATCATAATGGTTTATTTTTTGACAGACTGTAGTGCAAGCGGTAAGAAAGATAACTGCAACACTAAATTATTGCAACAATGGAAACACCATGACGCAATTAAATTTTTAATTATCCAAATACAGAGTTTAGAATATTCAATGTGTGCATTCCATCTACATCAATCCTTCAATGAACCCTTTGAAATCTGTTAAGGAAAAAACTGAATTCTCACTCTGTGCCCTGAAAATTGGAAAAGACCAGTTCTATTGACAATGCATACGGTATGAAATATATTCCTATTCTACGAATTGAACTTGCATGGCTTCCCTGTTCAACAACTACATTTTGGTAAGATATGCTAAATTTCTCACAGGCAGGTCCTGTGACTGTATTTGAAAAGGCATCCCTAAGGGTCTGTCTACATCATTCACAGAAGGTAAATAAAAGTATGACTGGTGTTCCTATGAATTTATTTACACACAGTGCCCACATGATTATGAAATCTCTGGCTTCTTTACAGTCCTCACACAAACACAAAATGAAACCCTATTTTACAGATAACCCAGAAATTCCAAAAAAGGTCATGACATGTAACTCACAAGTTCTAGATGAGAATTCCCAGGATGAGCTGCAACCTGACATGTGCCTAGTAACATCAGTCTGTTGCATTGGTGACTAGAACACTGAGCATAAAAACCAGGGTGCCATATGCACTGAAGTACCAATCAACCTTTATGCCACACATGGCCGACAATTGAACACTCTTTAGTATTGATTTTAGGCATTGTTCACAGCACCAAACCTGGACAACCTTTGTTCCACTTCAACTTAATGAAATTTCTTTTTTTTCTGAAACGAACTACAACCAACCTCATTCATGATTTGGAAACCAGTTATTGTTTTTTTTATCGTAAATTTGTGAATGACAAATTCTTTCATTAAGTATGATAGGAAGAGAATTTTAAGATACTGAAACTTAAGGTAGCTTTTTCATAAAAATTGCAATCGGACATTTCAGAGTAAAATTACATCTTGTTTCATGTTGAAAATAGATTGAAAGGGCAATGCTTTGTTTGTAAATAATTATGACATCATTTCAACAAAAGTATTATACCACTTTTTCTAAATGGGAAGTTGCAACGGAGTAGGATGAGCACATTTTACATCATCCCTTTCGCATGTGAACAGGTCTATACTTCACCATTGAAAATGATGAGTTTTGGGTCAAACCATTGTGGCGAAGGGAATGAGATACTCTACAGCATTATCTGCATTGTGACCATCTACACATCCAATGACGGTCAAGATTATACTCTACAACATTGACCATCATGTTCTTCCCCTTGACTTGCCTGGTATACCTAATATTAAAATCTTTCTCTATCACTTTGATCAATTAATAAAGACGACTATTACAAAAACTGACTACCATCAAGACTTCAAATGTTTCCTCTAAATATTTTTCATCAATATCATGTCATTTGTGACTTTGTTTTACTCATTTTTAAAGTTTCATTTTAAACATGAAAGCTCACCACCATAACCTCAATTATTGTCAAATGGGCCAAGATCACCAGCTAACACCCGCTCCATTGACGGTATTCTTAAAACCAAAAACCAATTACAGTGTTTGTACAGATGCAAACATTGGAGAAATGAACTCTCTGATAAACAACAAACAGTGCTTCAAGGTCAACACCAGTTTAAATCATCTGAATACATACATGCAAGAAAGTATACAAGTTATTATGCACACAGATATTGGCCAATCACAGTGTTTTGGAAGACATTTTGAGAAAGAAAGTCATTTTCAGTGTTGAAGTTCTAGTCAAAAGAAGAAAGATCATATCTTTCTAACAGTAGAAATCTATTTGAAACCATTAAAAAGAAACTTGTTCAATTAGAAATACATAAGTGTATACACATCCTTCTTCAAAATTGATCATGCTTTCATATGCAGAACTGAATGATCCAGTATTGTTTTGTTTTGACCATCAAAATCAAAATTTTTCAAATTGGAATGAAACCAATGTTCACAAAAGTGCTATCAAGTATCCATCATCTGTTCAAGGATCTCTCACCTGATATTTTCTTCTTCCTCCTCAGCGACTTCGATGAGCTGCTTCTCCAGGTGTCTGGCGACGTCAAATTCCTCCAAGTATTCCAACTCTTTGAGGAGCGGAGCCTGCCTCTCTTCAATCTCTGCTAGAAACTTGCTGATGAAAACCTGCTGTCTTCTGACGAGGGAACGTCGCCGAGAGAGCTTCCTCCTGCCGATGAACCCCCTGACCACTGTGAGGTAGAGGGGGGTAGGAGGGGAAGACATGAAAGAGAACTTATTTGATGATTTCAATACATAATTATGCACATACAAACACATTCAAAAAGAAGCCACACCTCAGAAATTAACAACAGTAATTTCAAACGAAAATGTTTTGCAAATTTTTACATTCAAGTGCACTGTTCTGATGGCTGTTGGGAATTGAGTGGCAATTGATTTGTTGCTACTGCTGCAAGCAAGCCAGTTCAGAGTCTATTATGGGTAATTTGACAGAAATGCCAAATAACGAAGAAGGTTTCGTCAAGGACAGACAGGACACGTGTCTAAAAAGGGAAACATGTAATCGGAAATGAACAAGTTGATAGAAAACAAATATTTGCCACTTGTACAAAAGTATGTAAACTGTCAAAGGAATGGCAAGCATTGTAAGCATGCGACTAGCAGTGGGAGAACTTCAACATTTTGAGGATATATGTTTTGTAATTTCCATGTGTGGATATAAATATAACAGTGAGAAAATAAAACTGGGTTTGGGTGTTTTTTCTACAACAAAGTCATTGAACGTCCATCCAAGTTTTGTCAATTTTTAGTTTCATTGAACTAGTTAATTTAATCATAAATCCAGACAAGAAAATTCGGTGAAATACGAAAGTGATGTTTACATACCAGTGCAAGGATTTTCAACTTAAATGTGTATACACAAAAACTCAAAAATTTCTCACATGTTTACTTACAGCAAACAAAACCTGGTCTTTCACAAATGTAACTTAAATCTAAAACTAAACGTAAATATTTTACTTTATGTGGCTTATTGACACTGAAACCTATAATTATTTAGCATGCGTTTCATTTCTGACTTCAGTCAACAGCTTACCTTTTTGGCAGACTACAACCTTCTGCTCTGCGAGGGCGCAAATTAGGTTCAATTTCTCTACATGCCAGTACTTCAAAAACACTTTGTCCGTCCAATCTGATGAAAACAGGAAGAGATCATTAGTCATCTATATTTTAAGTTTTTGAAATATCTTCCACAGCATACGTCAAGAACATTGAGTCAAGCTTTCATGTTGTATTAATCAGTATTGCCTAAGGGAACCGTTCATGATGAATTTATACAAACATACCCCCTAGGATAGTGTTAAATTTTACTGTACTTTACACTGGCCCAGTTTTGTTCAGTCTTGCTTCTCCAATTGTGTTTTGAAATTTTTTTGAAATTTTTCGATCAGAGAAGGGATGAACTCACATGAACCATGTTCATTAAGGTAACATGCACCTCCAAATGGAAATCTTTTGACTTTTGCTGAATCTGTCTGTATGGAAACTTTACACCACTCCATTTTGAAATCATAGTAAAATCAAGGATTACCATTCAAAATTTGGTACAATAGAAAACAATTAGCCAATATATACTGACATTTGAAATTCAAGATTGCCATCATCCCCGTGTCAACATGATGACATGAGGAAAAATAAACTTTTTGATTTTTCACAAATATCAGATTTTTCAAAAATATTAGATGGTTGAAAACTGTATTTATTTCCATAAGCTTCAAAATGAGCCCCCACAAGTGGTAAGCGAAAATTGTCATTTCAAAGTTTGGTAGTCTGGATATCTGTCTGAGTGAATCCAACCCTAAACCTGGCCAGCAAGGTCAAAACAGACGAGGGGGGGGGGGGGGGGAAGGGATATATTCATCGCATCATCATATTTGGACTTGAAAATCATACTAAAAATGGGAAAATTTGACGAATATCATATTATTTAAAAATCAAATTTTCTTGATATTTTACAACATAAGCTTTTCTAAAATGGAAGAAATCGCACAGGAAATGACAGCTGATCACGGATAGAAAAGAATTGAAATATTTTGAAGTAAACCAGAACAGATACCACTCATATCATAGAAATGCCTCTTGCAAATATTATGCAATAATCACCAGAATATTTTTGCAAACATTGCAAAATTATCACCATTTTAGTGGGTCTTTTTTTCTCTAATATTTCTGACAGATTGATAATGTTTCTTGAAATGTCACTCTTTGACTTGACTCCATACCTGCAAATCTTTCAGTTTACAATGTTTCAATATTGTGATACACATGTCTATATCAGACATCTTACGACTCCATGGTACCAGACTAAACTTCAAAACTCCATATCTATACAAAAGAAACAATTAAGAAAACAAAAATAAGGAAAAAGTCACTTTTAAATCACATAAGCAAGGATGAATTTAACCCTTTGCACCCTGACCCCTGGTACTCTATGACGTCATCGGACATTTCTGTTCCGAGCCGGTTCAAAGGGTTAATATTTGTTAGAAAAGTGAACACGAAGATGGTTGGAAACAAGAAATGATCGTTTCAAATACAAAAGTTCCCCAAACTTTCTCTAAAGATTAAAATACCATAAATCCAACATGCAAATGAACTAAAAACTTTATGGGCAAAGGTTAACTCTCCATCCAAACTGCCATCTATCATTAATAGGTCCTGGTTCTTTTTATTTTTTGCTTTCTTTTCTTTTCTTAACTAAAATCTCTTCACTATTGGTGCGCAATAAAGGACAAGCATTAACAATAGTCTAGAGAGCTGGCTAGCACTACTTGATGCAATGATAGCAAACTTTTTTTGTTTAATTTAATACTGAGATACTAAATAAGTTTGACCGCTAAGGAATTTTTTTGCATAAAATAACAGCACGACTGTCTTGAACACACTGAAAATTTTTCTTGCGTTAACATGACCACACCATCATAATACCTCATTAAAAATTCTTCAAAAGTGATTCTCATTGGGTAGCCTTGTCTTCTTATCTTTGTAGTTTTCAGCACACCTGTGTACCTCAGCTGTGCAATCACATACTCCGGTGTAAATGAGTTGGGTGCCTTGCCAATGCAGGGTTTGATACAACGTATGAAATGCGGTGAAGAGTATGTCATCTTGTCCATTAACTCTGCCAGGGAGTTCTATCAAGGAAAGGTGGGTCAAAGTCAAATCTTCAGTCAATGGAACCTTCACAAGGCATATCCATCCTACGGTATATTGATCACTCCTCTATTCCCACATTCCCTCTTTTCATTCATCTCTCTCTCTCTCTCTCTCTCATTCCCTCCCTCCCTCCCCAAACATCTCTCTACCATTCCTCCCTCCATAATTACCTTAAAGTGAAATGCCACAGTGGATGCTCCTTTCCTCTCAGTTCCAATCACAGGTCTCTCTCTTTTGTGATATTCTATGTAATAAAGTAGAAAGAAGTGTTTGGTAACAATGGAAAGTTTTCAAGGTATATTACTGCTATTAGAGAAATAATATCTATTGATCTGTCAATATATATATATATATATATAATATATATATATATATATATAATATATATATATATATATATATATATATATCATATATATCAAAAAAACACAAAACATCTTGATATATATATATATATATATATATTATATATATATATAATATATATATATATATATATATACACACAGTATTCCCGCTAAGGCTTATATATATACATATATATATATATATACATACATATATATATATATATATATATATATATATATATATATATATATAAATATATATATATATATAAAACACAAAACATCTTGAGAATTCACTGTTTTTTGCTGCTTTTAATACATACACAAAGAAACTCACACACACACATCCCCACACACACATTCCCCACATACATGATGTAGGAGGTTATATTATGAAAGCATCATGAAATCTCATTACACCCCCATTTGAAAATGGCTTCACCCTCTCAGATCAAGACAGTCTACAAAGATTCAGCTTCAATGTACAAGTACCTTAGCAGTCTCATTCTGGGACATCCTCTTCTTCCTGAAGAAATCGAAAGGTGACGTCTGAGCGTCTTTCTCACTAGAGGATCTCCTGGGCCGCCAGGGAGCCAGTCCTGGTCAGCCGTGATTGGAACATCTCTTGATGAGTAGGCTGCTACTGGCTGCGGTAATTACACCAAGATTACGATATCAGTCAGCTGTACAAGAACTGAATTCATCTTTGAGACTGCGGCCTAGTAGGCAATTTGAAGCTCAATTATTTAAAATGTCAGCCTAATTACTGGTATTACAATACATGTACCTCGTTTTGATCAGGTACAACAATTACACCTAAGATACTTAATCTTTCCAACTGTGTCCAGAAGTCAACTGCAATTTTTTGAAATTACACTAGCTATAAACTTGTACCTACCGGTATATGTGCTAAAGGGACTTTCTGTGTGACAGAAATTGTGCAAAGAAAATTTTACACAATATTTCATTCTTTGGTGGACAAATTGAAGAAAATTGAAAAAAATCTTTGCAGAAAAGTTATTTTGAGCAAAATACGCCGTGCTATGAGCAATGCCACCTTAAGGTTGGATTCTTCTCAAGACGGACTCCAAAGTTTTATGTGACTTTGCTCGCTGACATGCGGCTTTGTATGAACTCACTTCTGAAGTTTGAGGAGTAAATGAAATTTTCACCATTGTGTTTTTTGTGAATACTGAAAAACTTACTTCAACAGATTTAGATGCACACTGCTACAGAAGCCATTTTGAATGTCACATATTGTTAACCCTTTGAGCGCCAAAGTCAACTTTTGTTGCTATATAAAATGTACCTCAGGCGAATTTTTTAAGATTTTGCCAAAATTTTGATGAAAAACTGTAGCCAATGAAATGTGATGTCCATTTGGTCCAAAATAATAAAAAAGTTACAGAAAAATTCATAAAAATTGTCAGAATGTTGCACTAAAATTTTGGTGGGAAAAGTTACAACATTTAAAGGGTTAAACGTCATGTATTTTGTTTTTTCTGCTACCAAACTGTGCACTGTGACCAAAGATTTTATTTTCAATTTTACAAGCGAATGGTTTGAAGTCTCCTCAAGGAAAGATTGGACAAAATTTTAAATCTCTCAGTTTCAAGGCAAATGCATGACTGCATGATGTATCTTTAATCTGAGTACTTTCAGAATATCACTGTACATTCTGTAGTCACGAATATCAAAATATTAACATCAACTGAAAACGCTGAAGCAGAAACCAGTTACTTGTGTCTTTGCAATGCAGCACAATCTCTAATTGAATTCTATGCTCAGTGCTAGTTGATGATGCTAGCAACACTTGTATTGATTCAGTGAACCCTTGCCAAAGATATCATCTTGTGCCATGCTTGTACAACTTTGCGACAACCTTCACACAAGTTTTAAAGGCAATACCTTAACTTGTTTCAAGGTTTGACAAGGTTGTAAGACATCACAGTGAAAACTTACAATTTTGTACCACGCTTGTGATAATTAAATTGCAAGGTTTGTAACAGCAAGTTTGTCACAAGCACTCACAAGCACTTCAGTCAAGCCAGGTTATTGCTGCAAATATGCAGCAACACATGATTGACAGATTGCCGACTATTTCATTACCAGGGAGTATAGTGGTACCATTGCACTTCGTGACCTGTCATATGCAAGCAACACAAAATTGATCTTTCATTTGTATTTTATATTCATTTATTTTCGTAACAGACAATCTCTTGTTAAATAATAATAACTGGTATATAATTGACACTTCAGTTAAAGCGCAGTGGTCGTCGCGCTGCGCATCCTCCTGAGGGGGTCCCCCTCTGTTGTAAACAAATCCAAGAACGCCGCACATGTTACGGGTTGATTGTAATGATCGCCATATTGCCGCTTGTTAAAATGGCGGCTGATCTGTCACAAGCTTATACCAACTATCCAAATGTAACACGCAATAAAAGGTCAATTAATCTAAGTTAAATATCTGCTGAATATTGAACAATGATTGCACGCTGATTGAGATCACACTTGCTCATGATTTTCTTGAATCAGTTGAATGGGGCTCGGCTACTGTTATCGCTCGAGCCATAGAGCTAGACGTACGCATGTATACGCCAACAGACTATCAACGACCGGGCTCTAGTTTTCGACATCGCTAGCAAGGACGAGAGCTTTCATTTCAAGAGGCCGACATGAGTACAAAGACAACAACCCAAACTACAGAAATCTACAGCTCGCAGAGCAATGCCCGCTGCAGCAAGAAGCATCTCTGCATCTGTTCCGTTCCGTGGTCTGTATGAACGTCCGTGTCAAACCGGGTATATGACGCGCTACACTCGGCTGTGGAGAATCCAACTCAACTACAAAGTTTACCCCGTTTGGGGGTGCAAACGAGAATTCCGAGCTGGTATCAAGTCAAACGAAGGACCTTTCATAGGTCTTCTTGTTATGTGGGGGTTATCTCACTTGAAAGAGGATTCAGACCTACCCGGCAATCAGGAGGTACAACAACGAAGTTTGCCCAGCACCGGTAGGCAACACCAGCTAGCGGTTGGATCACTGCCATGACCGTGCACAGGACCGGAGCACAGGATCTCTCGATACGTTTATGCACGGTGTAGCCGTGCAATTTCCCTGCCAAATGCCGCGAAAACCCGCTCGTTTTGTCTATTGTTTCCTGTCATTTTACTATTTCTTACCACGTAATACTAGGAGAAGTAAGACATGGTGATCAACAGTTGGTTGTGGGCCAAGTCGTAGCGGGCCGGTACGTTGTGGGACCGGATTCTCTATATCCGTGTACGTCAAGCGGTGACCGTCTTCCAACAACATCACCGTGTCCTGCTCTGGCTTGCCGATCATGGTCTTGAGTGTAATTTTTGTGTTAGGCATTGTGCTTGTTGCTGGTCTACATATATAGGCAATGTTGATCATTTTAGTTATGTATTTTCACTGTACTGTACATAGCATTGTGTACAACCAGCGTGATCGCGCGCGATCAAAGCTTTTTGTTCACTGTGTCTGCGTGCAGTAAACTCAGCGACATAATGTGCTGAGTGTAGTGTCCCAATGTTCGTAGCTCTACACGAGTTTATAAATAGAAATACACCACTGAAGTTCGTTTCCGATCTTAATATTTTACTATTGCATGATGTTGAGTCTTACAAAGGCCTTAACAAAGTGGGGGACTGCTCCCATCTCACTCTATTGAAGTTGAGAAGACTTATGTTTACAAAAATTTATGTTTATCAAAAAAAAAATCACGCACGCGCAGCGCCCGGCGACCACTGCGCTTAAGCTGGCATAATCGGCAACATTGCATGGTATAAGAGCGCATCTATAGTATACCGTAGTGACATTAATAATAGTAACCTTTGACAATCCGATTGGGTAAATCATGGTAGGATCGACAACTGAATTTTTGGAAAACAATTTTTAAAACAGGGACTTGTCTGTCTTGCAAGTTACACCTTGTATGTTCTACGAATGATACCAAAATGCAAGCAGTTTCGAACGAAATGTGCGTCTGTTATGGTCTGTACGGACACGTCGTAACTTTTGTATACTGCAAATCTGTACCTTAAAAATATCGACTGATGAGAACTTTTCATGTAGAAACAGACAAGTAAATGTCAATGCATTCAATGTTTGGTATAAGCAAGGACCCGCTACTCCCTCCAAGCAGAGTAGTGGCTGTGCTCGAAGCTAGCTAAATATCACATCATAGTAGGCCTATGCCATGGTACGTACATTCAGTCCCTCTAGGCTCTAGGCTCTATCCACAGTGTGTGTCCCATCGATTTCGCTAACAAAATCTCGCCTTCTGATGACATGAATTGAGGTAAAAGGCTTTTGTCCATGTGTTCAGCGTTAGAATTATATTGCCGAGCACAAATTTGAGGTTTAGGATTACACTCCATCCCGAGCCGCTGTACGCAAATCAAATGCGCTACTTGCAACGTCAAACACGTCCTGTGTATCCAGCGACGAGGAGCCCAGTCGACTCTGAGGTCACGGTTCATCAAGTTCAGTTCGCGTATTGATATTGATTCTTCGTGCTGAAAGAATTTGTACTCTCTTTTTAGTCTTTCTGTGGTAAAAATAACCATTTTCATTAAACTAATAAATTAAATGCTATATTAAGTATGATATATAACGGATTGGTGCAGATGTAGAGTCAATTCCAGCGTTTAAAATCGGAACTACATTATCAATCGCGTAATGATATATAGATATCACTTCCGTTAACGTCATCAGGCTTGATCGGCGCGAAGTTAGATTTTGGTACCATCGGCTGTGTACTTGTGATCAGGGAGTTATCTAGTGGACAATTTCGTGATCTTTCTATGGAATCGCCAGCCAAATGATATCACAGTGTTGGAAAAACGTGTATACAGTACCAGGGACAGACGGAGTTCTAATTTTGTGAACGCGAAAAGCAGTAAAGTTGCTGACTATATTGTATGTACGTACAGCCACGGTCGTCGTGGAGGGACCGTGGTACAGCACGGAGACGGGAGACCTGCAACCGAAAATCTTCCAGCGTCTGCGAGCCGTTCACAAATGTAAGTCAATGTACCGTCCGTCTGTACATCGCTATTATGTTCTGTAATCCTTGTATTCCTATGTTTACCTACAGATAAATTTTCGTGAACTGATTCATACTGAATTCACTTTCGTTTCACAACAGTTACAGTAACCATGGAGGTGGTACTACCTCCATGCAGTAACTAAGTGCTGAGATTTTTGCAGATTGTCGCCGTCGTGTATGTAAACAACATACGGCGAGTTGTCGGTTGTCGGACATAAATCATTATTAATTTAATAACGATCGTGAATATTTATGCATTTTTCTGCATCAATTTTTCAACTTGACTCTGTCTCATTTTCAAATAATTATTGATTTCTTTCATGAAATTTACGTTTGGTCAAACGGTAAAAGACTTACACTCTTCCCTGAACGATTTTATTTTTCAGAATGCATTGCTGGTTCTCTAATTAAAGCCTAAAAGGGACAAGAAATTCAGAAAACAGAAAGCCAAATCGCAGCCTTTGACAGTAATGTAAATATAATGAAACTTCTCAAGCCAAAAGAAAATATCTTGAAGACACTTATGTGGCATGAAATGAACATGGCATATAAAATAAATTGTACCACAATTTGAATTTAACCTTTTTATTTCTCTGTTGTCTTTTATTAAATAATAACTATTTGCGCTGACCATTGTTTCTCGTGAAACTGGTATTTAGAGCTTAGTTGGATAAAACACATCTTGTGCTGTCCACAGTCTGTCTTAAGATTTGTCAGGTTTTCATTGGCCATGTCTACAAGTGATTTTACAACTGTGTGTACACATCTGAGCTGAACTTATTATATTTTTGGAGAAGATAAAAATTTTGAAACTTGTGGTACAATACAAGAAATTTTGCTGCCTCTTAATTGTGTCGCTTCTTTGGTTTTCAATATGTATTCAGTTTTCTTACTATTACTGATCCAGAGCTGACTGTTGTGGAATTATACCAACTTTTGAAGGCAATTTTGCATGTGTAATTTGCAGCAAATTTGCAGTAACATGGAAAATAATGTGCTGTATGGAGTTTGCGGGAAATTTTCAGTAACATTGAAATTAATTTGGCGGAAGTTGCTGCAAGGATTGTGCCGCAAATTTGCTGCAAAGAGTTTGCAGCAACATTGCAGCAGGGAGTTTGCTGCATATTTGCAGCAAGTTCACAAGAAACCTAATTTGCATCTGAAAAATGAATCGCCGGCTTATTTGCAGAAAAAGTTTGCTGCAAATTTACTGCAAAGCTTGCGGCAAATTTGAAGTAATAGTTTGCGAGAGGCCTAAAATTTTGGTAAGGTAATTGAAATTGAGATCTGTTGATGTAAGAGGTAAGTTTTAAGTCCAACGATGTACTTTGGATTTTGGGTAGGGTAGTTCAAATAGAGGTTTGGTGATGAGAGCCATATTCCAGCCATAATTGAGGACATACTTTGTGTACACATACTCTCTAGCATGTTGTTGTCTCATTCTTGATTGCCAAACCTACACTCGTAACACATACAATATTGGTTCTTTTAATAAATAATGAAGTCACTGTGTTATCAAATCAGTCAAATCTGGTTAATATCCCGCAAATGTGGCACTGAGTGCCTGTGGCATGATGACCCCAACTGGGCTCCATATAGTTGCCTATGGCAACGAGCAGCAATAATGCTGGCAATGAAGCAAAGGCTTATGGGTAATATACAACCTTGATACAACCTTTGATAGATGAATATACCAGCAGACACACATAGTGTTCCACAACCTTGTTAAAAGCTTGTAATTCTCAACCTTCCACTTTCCTGAACCTTTTGAATTGTTACAAGCTTGTAAGATTCAAACTTGTCCCACGCTTGCGTAAGTTTCATGTCAAGCGTGTTGACAAGCTTGTTAACACGGATGTGACAAGGTGGAGAGTCATATGGTCTGTACACTTGTCACAAAGTTGAAAACATAACTTGTCTAAAGTTTGTTACAAGATGATATCTTTGGCAAGGGAAGAGTCTGTGACCAAGATATGTGTGCGTGTATGATAAAGAACTTACTTTTCATTGTAAACTGAATGGAATTTGGCAGAGTGTCCCTGTTCTTGTTCAGAACTCCGACCAAGTTGTATGTCACCTTTGGAGAGAAACCAGAACACACACTCTTATTGTTTCACCCTTTCAGGCCTAAACCCTATAAATATATAGGTTTATCTCTGGTCAAATATCAGAGTGTCAGACCGGAAAGGGCTAATATCAATTGCTTATTCATAGATGAACCTATTTCTTATAAACCTGAATGTATATCATTATACAAATATTAGCTTAGCGAATATTTCTGCCAAAAGAAACATTAAAATTTCAGTCGGCAATATTACACATTTTGTTTATGTATGTGTCACTTTCGCGAACAAAAAAATAATATCCAATCATAAAGTGATTAAATAAATATGAACGCCTGTTCATCATGGCTATTTTGATTTTTTCCATATCTATCATTGATGGAATATTTACTCAGCATAAAAAAGAAACGGCACTCCATATCTGCAACAGCAGACAGAAGACTTATAATTCTGGAGCCAAAAGTATATATTATGTAACTTTGACAAAATACAGACGTTGCATTTACTACAAGTGGACAATTTCTGTTCAATTTTTTTAAAACCCCACAGACTAAATTGTAGCTTTATACTCATCTTGAGCTTCAGATCTGATCGGCCTTGATTTTCACTGGCAATTCTGATCATAAAATTCAATCAGCCCATTTTGATCTGACATTTCTACTGCAACAGACAAGGCCCTGTTGAATGAATTTCTTTTTTTAATTTTGATGTAGACAACATGTAATTATTATTTCCCAAGGGAAGCAATTATTTTCTGACAAATTTGAAAGGTGATGAAACTCCATCTAATTTCTTCAAATCACTGGGTAGGTGTGAAAAGATGCAAAAACAAATTGCTGAGTGTAAATATACCTTGAGTAACATACTTATATCAAAAGCATAGAACTGTACACCACATGCCATCTGGTCTAATTTTTCAGTCTCAAACAAAACTGCCTCTCATTTGGACTACAATTCATTTTTTTCAAAACAAACTTGCGAGCGATAGTCACAAACATGGGAGGAAGAACATATTGTCGTCAACTTGTTTACGATCAATGCACATCACAAGAAGTAGAGTACCTTGTAGACATCTCGTCCATGTACAAAGTCAACTTCGGTACACAGGCACAACAAAAGTGATTAAATATAAATTTCTAAACCTCTGTTACCATGGCAACAAATCTTGAGCCCCTGACGGAAATATCTTAATTGGAGGAGAGATGACAATTGCAAGATTATGAAAACATTAAGCAGTAACAGAAAACACCCACCTTGCCGGCATAGTGCATAATAGCAAATGAAACTCCATCATCCTTCGGGGCGAAATATACTGTGTTTCCCGTCTTCCCTGGGCCGCTGTGGAGTTTAGTTGCCAAGGATTTGTCTGTCGCCTGAGGAAAATGGCTCTCCTCACCCAGTATTGCTAGGATACCACTGTGTCTCTGCAAATCAAAGGACAAGCCTTATAAGGGACTTAGTATCTCTTTATGATATTTTGCAAGACTTCTGATGTTTGATGAGTTTCAAAAAATAATAAAGGTGTGCCAAACGTAAAATGGCATCCCATGCAAATATAGCAAAAACAGTGTACACCGTGCATATATCATTTGAATATTCACGGAAACAACAGAGTAGTCCAATGTAATGCATAGTGTTGAATATTTTCAACTGGGACACATATGCTTTGTTTTCTTTGTAGTATGGCGGGCAATCAAAATAATGGTTAAAATGTAAATTTACTTGTCCAATTTTTCAATAAAGAATGTTTTGTAAAGCAGTAAAAGACTATATCCTGTAAATGGGTAGAATTTAAAGAAAACCACAGAAAATAGGAAGCCTTTTTTAGATCAACAAATTTCAAAATTTACAATTATTGGGGCTTTCATATTCATAGAAAAAAATTCTAATAGTTCATAAGTTTGTATGTTTACTTTCTTGGGGCTCAATGTACAAATAATAACAGCCATTTCAATTGTACCTTCAAGATATTTTTGCAGTTAAAAGTTTTAACTTATCTATACTGAAAGAAAAAAATCTGTAGCTATAAAGGTATGTTTTGAAGCTTCTGAAAAATAATGTACTTTTTTGTCATGTTTTTACTGCGCTTATATCATACACCAGCCCTATGAAGTTTGGATTACCATTGCACTATATACCAGTATCCTATATTTTTCTAATAACCTAGGTGGTCTTTAACGCTCATGCGCAGACTAAATAGAATTTAAACCAACAACCTAAGGCGTCAGTGTTTTTCAATGTATTTTGGAAGTTGAATTTCTCGATGTCAAATTCGATCCAATTGCTTCTTGACAGTCATTTTAGAATGGGAAAATTCACAAACAGAGAGGTTGGTTGCCACGGACAAGTAACTTTTGGCTTATTGACCTGAAAATTAAGTCAATGTTCATTGAAAATTCAAAGACTGGACCCGTTGACACCTAAGCTTGCTCATGACTTTCATTGCATGCGGTCTTGCCATGATGCCACTCACTGTCACTCAACAAGTTAACATTGAAGAGAACGTTTTAGTAAAAGTCCCATTTTTTGTGGTGATTTTTCACCACTGGACTTTATTTTTACCTTATTATAATCGCTCATACAAAGCACAAAAAACGCTGTTTTTTTTTACTGTATCGACATATTGTGAGACACCGTAACCTCACAGTCAATGCAATGAACTTTGGTGATCGTACGCTCGACCAGCTGAACAGCTTTTTCGTATACAAAATCAGCGTACGGTAATTGACCGATTGTTTGAACTGTATTTTATTGGAAGCGATTATATATGATTCTTTTCATCAATTCTGCATGCAATTTTATGAAAAATCTCATGGAAATGTTCACAATGACATAATATGATTATTTTTTGTTGTTTAAGTCCGTGTTCCCTCACCAGAAAATCGCTCTTGTGAATTCGATTCGTAGGTAATGATTTTTTTCACTTGTCCCGTCGGGCAAGTGGCATCGATGGTTCACTTGCCCGAACGCGACTTTCACTTGCCCCGGGCAATCGGGCAACCCTTAGTGTCTTTCCCTCTCAGTACATGCAAAGTCCAGTCTCACATCTTCACGTCATACCACAACTCTTTTCATGGCAACGAGGTAGACTTTTTCTCGACAGGTGAATGAGTATCACTCACTGAAAACTTGTCACAATATGACATCATCACACAGTTTGGAGGCAGCTCCTGATGCGAGATCATGAAGTTACAAGAATTCCAAAGTATAATGTCTTACAAAGTCTTACAAATGAGGGAATGGGGCAAAACATCAAACATTAGTGAGAGGTCAGAACATGGTGATGGCTGGATTATTATAGCAAGTTAACAGTGGAAGGTCTCTGAAATAAATGTGGACAGTACGATTATTTTTAAGTTGCCTACTTACATCTCTTGTGAAACCAACAGCTCTCAGACAGTCCCTGATTTCATTGAATTGTTCCCGGGTGCTCTGCGTCATCAGTGCTTTCAAGTTTACACCGCTGCCGGTCAAATACCTGAAAATGGTGAGATTTGCCAGTCATGATGTGCTCACTCCTACCTCTCCCAAAGTGATGGAATGTTCCAGTGTTGTATTAAACAATAGAGCATCACATTTTTGATTGAGAAGAGGGGTAATAATGCAAAAAGCCAACACACCAGACATCAAACAACTGTTCTTTATAAACATGACTGATCAAGGGCTGTTCAAGAGAATTTTCCAAAATGTAATTTTTGTTTTCAGTTTGCTCTTCAATCGTGGATAAATTGATGTGAATATCATATGCATTAGAGCTTTTGTTAGAGTTCAATTTTTTGGAGTTAGAGTTACATTTCTGCGCTGCAATTGCATACTATGAAACTGCTGTGATATTCCACAAAAAAAATCCCCGTAAAAATGACTCACGGAAACAAGGTAACATTTTACAAGCCTACCGCCCTCGGCAAAAACGTTGTCTATGAAACTATATTGTACAGGATGAATGTATGCATGAACACACACATGCATCTGTCCTTCAATCTACACATACACATTTGTCTGTGTGTCTGTCTGTACGTGTATACTTTTAATACACATCTTCCTATGCCTTTGAGCTGAAGCAATGAAATGTTACGGTATTACGTATGAGCCTATAGTAACTGTTCAAAAAAAGACTTGGCATTCAACTAGGGGGTCTCCAACATTCACACAGAACTGAGAGCCTGTTTCCACAGTAAGCTAGGGAGTTTTGCTATTCCACTGTCACGTTGCAATTTCATTCAAAATAGGTAATTTGACATAAATGATAGAAGACAGTGCCCTCTAGGCTATATCGGAGAGGCTTTGATCTGTTTCTTAGGTATTGAAATCAAGAAAAGTGATTTCATCATAAATAGGCCATCATTTACAGTCTCCATCAGTTTTTTCCAAGCTTGGAAAGATCAAAATTTACTGATTCCAAACATTTTTCGGGGATTTATAAATTATCAATGTTGTAACTTTTTGAATTATCTTTCATCCAATTTCAATTTCACCTGACAACAGGTCTTGCCTAACCAAGATGGCACACACATATGTGTCATGCAGACACATTAAAATCACATTTCTGTCCACACCCTGGCTATTTCATTTGACACGCAGGGTGGAGTCTGTATGTCCATCGATGCTTTGGTTTATACTGATACACAGAGGATATATGGCTTTATCAAGTTACATTTAACTGACAACATTAGAAAATTTAGAAATATTTAAAAATAAATCTGAAAAAAGCTGAAATACGAAGTTCTGTTTAAAAAGCGAATTTCTGCCCATTTAAATTTTTCACTCCCTTCATTCCCCTCTTTTTTAACAAGTGCATTAATCCCTTCATCCAACTCAAAACAATGGGATGTACAACAAGTACTGAAAGAGCTAAAACTTACCGGTATATGGCTTGTATTGCTCAAGGTGTTACTCAAAGTATGAAACATGTATAATTTTTTTGATGGAAAAAAATCTGGTAAGTAAAAAGGCCCCACCCATAAAGTAAAACTCTACCATTTTCTATTGCTAAGGATACCCATTGTTTAATGGTGTACTTCTAGCACTCTGTGTATGTGTAATATGTCTATCACACTGTCTATTACACTGTCTATCACACTGACATACCTGAAAAATATCCACTCAAAGAAACAAACAAACCAATTAAAGTGATGAGGCAAGACATTCCATGCAGCATAAGCATAAGTAAGTATATTTACGCTCACAAAACAATTATTTTGCCCTAAGGGTCACAATCTTTCCCGCCCATCACAGCAAATCTATAAGAAGCTACATTGTTTTTTGTTATCGACAATTACAAATTTGCACAGATAATGGTACTGCAATTACCATTAAAAGACACAAGAAAAAAATTCCCATATAAAAAATTCCTCTCATCTATATATGTAACTATCTTTCTAAACAATTATAATCACTTTCAATATCTGTTAGTCCCTTACCTGCGTTTTTCCGAAGACTCAAGACCGAATTTTCGATATTCATCCGGAGAGAGACCAGCAAACATCAGATAAAATATGTGGAAATTCCGTTCTCCTTTCCCCTGGTATACCACTCGTGATTTTTCCAGAAGGTACTCGTGGATCCGTGCTGTGAATATTTAAAAAGTCACTGATTTAAAGATATACAGTCACCTGTAATCTAAATATGCCCATATATGGTCAAAGGGACGTTCCTAGGTATTCAAAATGCCCAAGTGGGGGTGCTGTATTTAAAAAGCGGCCACCTGCTTAAAATCTGTGATTGGTTGGATTTTCTCTTTCCATGGTAACTGTAGCTAAATTGGAACAGGTGACAGTATACCTTTAATTATAACTTGTCAACTGTTAAATGGTTGTTATGTATGGAGTTGCGATAGAATATGCCTTGGGGAGAGATCAAATTTTTACTGTAACAATACTTTTTTAGAGCTACTGTTTGCGTGGGCTTCAGTATTTTAAAGCTCTTGGAGCAAAATGAAAAATTTTAATGGCTGATTTTTTTGAAAATTGAAACTGCTAGTCTGCTGCCTTTGGGATCCATTTTGAAAAAGAAGTTTTCATTGACTCGTTTCTGTGACATGTGCAAATTTAATTTTTCCTCATAGTGTTAACCCTTTGAGTGCAGTAATTTTTTTTTCCATGCAAAATTTTAGTGCAACATTTTACCAATATTTATGTATTTTTCTGTGATAATTTTAGACCACACAGATATCTCATTTCATTGGCAACAGTTCTCTGTCAAAATTTTGGCAAAATTCTGAAAAAATTGACGGGGTTATATTTCACAAAGGCAACAAAAGAAGACTTTGATTCTCAAAGGGTTAATAGTATAGCTTTGCTAAGGTAATTTATTTCTCTGATACTGAACTTTTCCCGATGGCCCCAGATTTTTATTCTTGGGAATGAAAAAGAATGGTTTACAGTTTCCTGGATCAAAGTTTGAGCAAAAGCATGATACATTAATTAACCCTTTCACCACCATGGTTTGGCCCAAATCCACTGTTATCAATGGTGACGGTGGACCTGTTCACAGGCATTTTGGGGGTGAAAAGGTTATGTTTGGAGGCATGAGGTACCTCAACCACTCACCACCTCGTACTTTGCCATCCAGGCTGAAGAGCAATTCTAGGAATTTACCAAAACGGCTGGTATTATCATTCATAATTGTCTTTACATTTCCAAAGGCTTCCAGAAGTGGATTTACCTGGAATGGAATACACGAGTACATTAGCAGGTCAATATATGAATATTTTTCTGGGAAGGGGTTAATATACAGGTCAATAATAGATTGAGACTGAGAGAATACTTTGAGTTCTGGGATTAATCACCTAAGGAATATTGGATAGGTTCAACACAGGGGAAAAATGCTCTGTAAATATTATAATATTTTATATTAATGTACTGCTATGTTATTGACAAGTCAATAATAAAACTACATTGTCTTGGTCTCTCATGAATATTCATCAACCGGCATATTGTGTTGATTTTCGCCGCTAGATTGTCACTGTATTTTAAATGTTGACTACAGTTTCAACTACAAACCATGACTCGACTACACTGCTGTGATCCTGGTCTGTATTTACAGTACAACTACGTACGCTTCAAGACATTTTACGTTTGCTTGGAATACAAAGAGTTTGCGTTTTGACTGTACATGTTTGCCTTTGGTTACATTACATGACTTTCAGTGCCTGGTGTCAGTAGGAGTCTGATAACCATGGTGATTTCATGAATCCATGGCACATGAATGGAACAAACATTTTTTAGAAGCCTTCCGGGACAAAAAGTGTGTTCTAGAATCGCTGCATTCAGTGCATCAGTGAGTTTTTTTGTCACTTTCCTCACTGAAAGAGAAACTGAACATTAATAGTCAGGACATATTTGTGTGTCTACTTTTTTTAAGTTTGAACGGTTTCAGGTATTTTATCAGAGTGACTAGAATTTTCCTTTTCAATATTGTCCATACAACCATTAGAAATAGTTCAATGAAGTCTGACATTTTGTAAAACAAAGTCATTATAACAGCAAATTATTACAAATTGGTGTAACTTTAGTGAGAAACGCTTTGGCTAAGATGACCGTGATATGATCATATGCCATACGGTAGGTACGTTTCAGTCAGAATCACGCAATTACGTCACTCTATTGCCATAACTCCACGACATAGCAACATCCCTGCTACATCACATTCAAAAAACAGTATCATTCAAAGACTTGTCCCAAGTCTATACATATAAACAGAAAAAAATGGAAAATTGGTGGTGGATATTCCTGAGTATTCAGTAGAAAAAAAAAGCTACATGATGGCACAGTAAGGAGGCTGTGATACAATTTTTGTGGGTGACCAGTACAAGTTGACATCAGAAAATGGGTGGGGAAAAATGTGGACTGATAGATGGAAGCCTCTTCCAAGGACAACATTTTTTTTTCAGGTAAGAAAAAGTTGCATGAGAACTGGCAAGGACAGAATATCGGATAGGTGACAAAATTACAGCTCCAGATCAGGTGTACCTTGTATATCTAGACAGAAAGTACAAGAAATGAGGTCGATATTTGGCATTGCTGGGCAGTGAAGGAAGTGATTCAAGGAAGCGATTCAAGGAAGTGATTCAAGGTCAATATAGAGCCTTATTGGCTCCCTATGAAAATAAAAATATCACTGTAAACAGCAGTACAATTTACATACATCTACTACATAGCCATTCTACACAAATGTGGTGCATTACAGAGGAGAGTTTTTACACATGGAATATATTACTTCTAAAAGTGTTCATGTAACATTACAGGATAGTATGCTTTTGCCCTGATGCAATCACTGTTGACTTAGAAGAAGAAGTCAATATACTTAGTAAAGTTACAGAAATAACATTATTATTGCCCTGGTTTGATTCAACCAGTGTTATGTAGAATCGGACCTCTGTTAGTGCAAGATGTCAACCATATACAGTATAATGGGGGAATAATAATGTTTAGTGACCTGATGAAATCCAATCACATGTTAACTTAATGGAGAATTCTTTACCACTGTTATGAGAAAATGCCATGATATTTCATGTATGACCTGATCAAATGTGACTCGGCCACAACACTTGGTCAGTATTGGCACTTTACTATGGAGTACATGTTATTAGCAATGTTTTACATCACATGACATTTCTGTATTTATATAAAATATTGTAAGTTGTTAGTTATTTGAAACGGCAAACATGAAGCCTGCTCACTCACCACCCAGCTGAGGAGAAAGCGCTAAATATTGTGGAAGAGAACAGTTACACATGGTCAAACCATGAAAAGAAGCCAAGAAGGATATCACAGAACTAGGAACTGATTCTAATGGTACCGGTAGGTTTGTTACTTAGTATAATGGCTGGTACTGCAAGAATTTTGGATGATTTCTCTCTATTTTGGGTCTCTATTTTTATTTCTACTGCCTTGACATGTGATCTTTATATTTATAGTGTTGATTATAATATTGATGGTAAACACAGCACCATTTCATCATTAAGTGTAAGGAGTCAGCCCTGTTTGGAATGAGTAAGAATTTAGAAGGTAAAAGTTATCTGATCTTGTCAAAAAAATTTCATGAGGGTAAAATTAGGGATTCTTTACATAATTTAATAAATAAAACACAGCAGTTTTAAAGTAATTTTGACATTGATTCTTTATAAACAAGGAGACTTCCTGGACAGTCTTTCTTCAGTGAAAATAATCAAGAAGACAAAAAGTTGAACTCCTTCCAAATTATGAGTTTGTAAAATGTTGACATTTGACCTGGTATTCAAATTTGAAGTGTGTTCATTTATGTTGGCAAGATGATATCCAGATGTGTAATATCTTGAAGTGAAATATTTGTCTATAAATGTAATTTGGATAAACTATTCGCTATTATAATAGGTATTATAGTGAAGCAACATCTTCAAGTCTATGCTAGTGATGTCAGACAGGAAGAAATTCAACAAGTCATCGTTGATGACACAGTCCCCACTTGTTAATGGGGTACTTTGATTACATGTCCTCAGAGAGGATAGAGTCCTCTTCTTTAGGTCTGTGATAAAAATACTTTTGAATAAATTCGCTTGATACATGTCTGAGTTGTGTTCAGGACATGGAAAAATCGTAATAAAATGGCCACATGTCGGCCATATTGGATCGTATCACAAAGCAAATCGATGTGCATATGTATGACAGAGGTCAATGTCCTTGTACAAAGTTTGAATAAAATCAGTTGAGATATGCCTGAATTATGGCTCTGTACATGAAAAAATCGTAACAAAATGGCCGCACGGCAGCCATATTGGATCGTATCACATGAAAAATTGACGTGCATATCTATGACATTGGTCAATGTCCTTGTACCAACTTTGAATAAAATCATTTGAAACATGCCTGAGTAATGGCTCTGTACATGAAAAAATCGTAATAAAATGGCCGCCTGGCGGCCATATTGAATCGTATCACAAAATAAATCGACGTGAATATGTATGACATAGGTCAATGTCCTTGTACAAAGTTTGAATAAAATCAGTTGAGATATGCCTGAATTATGGCTCTGTACATGAAAAAATCGTAACAAAATGGCCGCCTGGCGCCCATATTGGATCGTATCACAAAACAAATTGATGTGCATATCTATGACATTGGTCAATGTCCTTGTACCAGCTTTGAATAAAATCAGTTGAAACATGTCTGAGTTATGGCTCTGTACATGAAAAAATCATAATAAAATGGCCGCCTGGCAGCCATATTGGATCGTATCAAAAAACAAATTGACGTGCATCTGTATGACATATGAAGTAATCCTTGTACCAAGTTTGAATGAAATTGCTCCAGGCATCTCTGAGATATCTGCGTGAACGGACGGACGGACGGACGGACGCACGCACGCACACACCGCACGGACATGACCAAACCTATAAGTTCCCCCGGACGGTGTCCGTGGGGACTAACAATAGATAGACTCCTTGACACATTGGTGACGTATCCACAATCTGTACATAGGCTGAACAGATGGTGTTTTGCATTTCCGGTAGACTGACGAGCATCTTGTGCTTATCATCAAGAACATATTAAGCATTTTGAACTGTGAACTTTTATGAGTGTTCCTCTCTTTAGGAAAAGGTAACGTTGTGCAAGAACCATGGATGCTTCATTGAAGAGGCAAGCCTCTTTATCAATAGTATGGATCATATTGCTGTACTCATTGAATATACTTATTTTTAGAAATTTTCCTTTAACATACATCATTGATATCGTTTGATAATTCAGACAAAAACCATCGTTACATTTCAAACAACTGGAAATTAAACAGTAGTTCATTGTTTTAATTTATCTATTTTGTTCAATTTCTTCAGAAAACAACTTTTTATGTTTTCGGTAATGCTATTTGGAACAAAATAAAAAGCAAATGGCGGTTCGTTTTTTAATGTCATTCTGTACACTTATTGTGTTCAGGTTCTTAACCTTCAAAGACAGTCCTGGAGTTCTGGCTGCTTCACACATCAATTTTTATTGATTGAAATTAATTCAAACTCTGCAGGTAGTGGTGCTGAACTTAACACAGAACTCTGTCTTCCTGTCTATTGTTGAAAATCCAGGATATCCGAGCTCCAAACAAAACAGGCAAGGACGTGGTATGTCAGAAATAGAGCGGAGGTAAACGACTGCCAAGCACAGATGACAATATTTGACAGCACGGAACAAAAACTAGTGGGCTGCTAGCTATTGAATTCAACGCTCACTGAATACGAATACTGTGAATACATTCATTTCATCACAGACATGACATCCCTAAAGACGGCCTTGCCTTAGTAAGGATTCCCTTCCAGAAATATTATCTAACTCTGATTCATCGATGTTCAATTCATTACGGCTAGAGAAGTAGATGTGAGAGTCCATTAGGTGATTGTATACATGCGCTGGGTGATTTTGTGTCACATTTTGTGACAAAAATAATATAACAGATTTGTCACCAAGAACTATACAATATTACTTTTATAGCACAGTGACACGAGTACACTTAACAACCTATGTGCCAACAACTATATCACCTTCAAGAGAAATTATATATATATATATATATTATATATTATATATATATATTTATTTATTTTATCACATGAACTGGCCCGTATCTCCACCTGTGTGAGTACACCAGCACAGATAAGAATCCATATTACCGCTGTTGTACGTCATCAACCGGAACTTTTTTCCTGCAATGGTACCGTTCGTACGTGCACGTCGCGACACAGACCGATTTGTCGTGATCGATGCCGTGCTCTCATGGCATTTTGACAAAAAGGTGACCCGATAAATCCAGATACGGAAACATAGAAGGCATGCCCAACGAAATTTCGAGTCGCTAAAGCTTTACTATTCCCAAGAATCGAATGAGGATACCGTCGATCGTTTGGCTCAGTAACGTCACGGTTCCAGTTGCAAGGCTAATGTGGATATCGTTGTACCTGGGGATCGCCAAGCGACGTCGTACCTGGCGATCCCGATTGGCGATAAACCCGAAAGATACACCTCAACGAAAGTGCAACTTATATAATGCATACTGTATAAACTTCGGGAAAGCGACATAGAACGCCAAATATCGACGAACAACGATAAATTTCCTTCATCACACAAATACTATTCCGTTGTTTCTCGATCGGAATCAAGCCTAAGCTGTCGAAACTGTACAGCGTAAACTCTGCAGTGCAGCGCTGTAGAATCCGATGCATTTCGAAAGTTGACTCGGACAACACTCACAACAGAACAGTTCCCGTCAAGTACAAAATTGGGAAGTACCTACGGGCGATATATGTGTTACAGCAAATATCAAAGTCCGTATGACGAAAACATTGACGACTGAGATGGCCACCGGCGGAGACCGGGACGGCAGTGCCCACTACAAGCGTACATTGTGTGTGTCATCGATCTGAAACTTTCGGGCTCGCCAGGCCGTAAACTTGTGATATTTTAAAAGCCACAGCATCTCTAAGAATGATAACTACTGTTTCGATCGTGCCGTTGCTTTCGCTTTATAAATATAATTCTAAATATTCTAAATAACTCAAAATACTATCGTTATCAGTCGCCAGCGCGGTGAAAGCTATGCCGGCGATGGCAGACTTGCCCTGGCATCGCTCCAGCGCGAGACAATGATTGACACGCGCACGTGACCGAATCCGTATGTCTGATTGGTGGAGATACCATTCCATGTATCAAAGTTTTAGCTTAATGGGATTTATGAATGAAAGTATACCTGTAAACATTTGCACATCTCCTAGGTGACGGACCGCTGTACTCATTAAATATAAGTAATCCGCGTAAATAAAACACAAAATCGCGATAAAAATCAGGCAATTTGTTACAAATATTTTGATCCATCCACATCAAAGAAAAATAAGAAGACTTTTCATGTGATAAATATATAATCCCATGGAATTTTTCTCTGTTTGACGTCATCGTATACTCGTGTTTTTCGCGGAGCTGCACAACTTCTCGCCTTCGGCTCGAAGTTGTACGGCTCCGCGAAAAACACTCGTATACGATGACGTCAAACAGAGAAAAATACCATGGGATTATATATAAATATATATATATATATATATATATATATATATATATATATATATATATATATATATATATATATATATATATATAATTTGTACTTCTTGATTTATATAAATATATATATATATATGTAATATATATATATATATATATATATATATATATATATATATATATATATATATATATATATATATATATATATATATATATATATATATATATATATATATATCCGAGGTCCAGTTACCACTAAAAGTACTTTTTTTAGAGTTTCGCTTTTCAAGTTCGTTCCAATTTTTTAGCTTCCTGTATTTTCTTTCACATGCTTTATAGTCTGTTATCCGTTTATTTCAGTTTTAACCCTGATGAAGTGGGATTAAGCCCACGAAACGTCGGACAATAAAATTTAATTTGTAGTGAAGAACACTGTGTCCTAGAGTTGGTGCTGCTTGACCTATCCTGTCAATATATATATTTAAAAACTATCTACTGTTGATTGACCAATCAGAGTGCTCAATTCAGGGTGTTTTATTACTCATAAAGCCTTGGTCACCAAATTCCAGAAACGAATGACAGCGCCATAGTAAAGTACTGTCACAATCAAAAGTGAACATGTCATATTCTGTAGACATCTGGTACGTTTTATATTAAAATTTGGTAACACAGCGGAAACCAGCTGCAACACAAATCTGCTGTGCCCTAGGGCATTTATATAATGTGCCCTAGGGCATTTATAGGATGTTCCATTACATTGGAAGGCTATTTCACAAATAAAAGTTTTAATTCATATCCTAAACATGTTACACTGACAAAGGGGACGGTTGACGTAAACACATTGAAAACGAAAATATATCAGTTAGGGGCGATAGTTTTTAAGTCGGATAAAACCCTCGTACTTGGGCTCTTCTGGTATATAAAGTCCAACCCTACGATAAAATGTCTCGGCCTGCGGCCTCGACATTTTATCGTTGGGTTGGACTTTATATACCAGAAGAGCCCTCGTACTCGGGCTTTATCCTATACATATACATATATATATATATATATATATATATATATATATATTATATCTATATATATATTACTAAATAATTATTTGTCATTTATATTGCATGTAATTTATTGTGACTGACAAAGTTACATCACTTTGACAACAGATCACCACGGATACATCTTTATAAGCCATGAGCAACCCTACCTGTTTAATTTTGGCATTCATCATACTGGGTTCCAAGAGAAATTTTGGCACATCAAACTGAACAGAGATATCAGTGGGTGAGAAATCGTGTGTGTGAGAAGAAAGTGGAACTCGTGATTCCACACATACCGGTACAGTGAATGACCCAGACTGATTGGGATATGTTGGGTGTAGTAATTTCTGCATCAAAAGAACTCGTGAGTCAAGCCAGAGAATTAATTCAACCCCTTTTAGTATCATGCTTTGGCCCAATGCTATGGTTTTCTATGGAACAGTTGGACCTCCACATGTCGGGTGAAGGAATTGGGAAGAAAGTGAAATCTTTCTACACATTTGTAATCAGAGAAGAAACTTTTTGGTTGGGCAAACTTTCCATTTACGTCACCGCTGACAGGCGTTGTGAATCATGAATAATTATGAAATGCAGATATTTATGATGTTAGTTAGAAAATGAAAAGAGTACATGTATAAGCAATGTTAGTCAATGAGTTAATGAAATGGCCTTCTCCCCCCCAAATTTGTGAATGGAACAGTCCAATGCTTTACATGTTGGCACCATCAATTTTCTCATGGGGATTGCAATATGTCACATGGAGGGGATCAGAAAAACCTACCTGTTGAATTTTTTCGTTTAACATATTTTCTTCACTTTTCGCCCTCGTCGGAAGATGCTGAATGAGGTATTTGCAAGATTCCGTCTTGCCCGCACCACTCTCAACACAGATAACGCAACACTGGGGCTTCTGGGAGCGCAGTAGCGACTGATAAGTCCAGTCGGCCATGGCAAAGATGTGGGGGCTCTGCGTCTTCCTGTCAGGAATGTTGGTGTAAATTATGGAGGCCTTTGCGGAGTAGATGGTCAGCTCTTTGAACAGATTGACTGCTATGAGGATGTCACCGATATACGTCTGCTAGTGAACGGAACAAAATTTGAGTTATGTACCATTCGGCTGGTCATAGCAATTTGACTTGTTAACCCCAATTTCCTGTAAACAGGTCTAAATTCACCACTGATAACAATGGGTTTGGCTCAAATAATGTTTGGTGAAAGGGTTAATTTACAGATTGTACATGAAAGATTGTGTGGAAAACACCTGAGAATTAATATATACAAAGTTTTATACATTGAATTGAGGCAAGTCAAAAACTGAAATCTGAAAGAGTTTACAGAGTGGGTTTTAGACTGTAGTTGGCTAAGATTGACTTGAACAAGCTTCCTCAGTATTGTAGTTGTGCAGTGCAGGCGACAATGCCATGCCATGTGTGACACATGTTACAATAATTCCTATATTCCACCGAGGCATATTGGCTGCACTACCAATAGTATTAAACAAGTACCCCAAAACAGAAATCAAGCCAATATCATCTGGAGTTTTTTTTACACAAAAGATACGACTGATTCACACATCATCCATGATATATTCCATGAGCATTCTTGTGAAAAAATTTGTATGACATATAGTCTGGGGGCAAGACTATGATTTAAGATGATGCCATCAACTCAACCACTCGCACCAAAGCCTAGATTATTAATCTCTATACAAGGTACCCTCATCAACATCGCAAATAAGGATGACTACGGCCTCTTTTCTTGTCCAACAAAACTTACGTAAATTTGGTCAATTTTATATCTCTTCATCAATTCCTGCAGGATGACCTTTTCTGAGAGTTCCGGCAAAGATGCCAAATCATCATTTGGAGCCACTGCAGGCAGTTTCACCTGTGAAAAGAAAATACACAAATCAAATTCAAACCACTTCTAACACTATTAAGGCATCAAAACTGTCATTTTTTAATACACGTTATCAACACTTACAGAAATTCAACAACGAATCATCCCCTTCTGTGGTGAGAAACTATTTTTTTATGATGAGTATAATATAACAATGAAATCTTGCAAAGTTTTATGACCTAGGCTTACGTGACTACTGCAACAGTCTTTGCTGTCCATACATATGATTGGTCCATTCTATCAATAAGACCTGAGGTCAAACAACTTAGTTAGCCAATCACATGACCTCTTACAAAAGCAAACTGTAGGATGTTTGGAGCTCACCATCTCCTTCGCTATGTCAGCCTCTCTCTCAGCCTTGTCTTTCTGACTTGGACTTCTTAGTTTCTCTGAGGTTTTATCGTCTTACAGCCGTGTCTGAGCCTCGTACAGTTCATCTGACTTGGACAAGGTGATGTGTCTTGACGACTGCTCAGAACAAACATTATACACAAATCAGTTTTAAGCTTTTAACCTCATTGCAAGTAGTAGAAAAAGAGATTGCTTATTGTCAAGCAACCTTGAAAATATATACTCCTGCAACTGCTTCAGATTACTGATACAGTAATGTGATAGCATATCACATACTACATTAAACAACATGACACGATATATTATAGTGTATACATTTGTAAAACAGTCATGAAATGCATCGGCAATATGAGATGCAACATGTACCCCGGTACATATAGCTATGTGTCCTATGGTGCACATAACAATTTATCACACTTTAAGTAAGGCTGAACAAAGAAATTATGCTGTTCTGATAACCCAATCTACCCTACTTTTTACCTGCTGACCCTAAACTTTTTAGAGCTACGTAAAGATGGAAGTAAAAAAAAAGAAAGAAAAACCCACACTACTTGGCATTTAATTTTTGCTTGAATGAGGATGTCTTTTTTGGGTTTTTCCCTTTTATTTGTATGATACATTTTTCTGGAAATGTTGTGGCCAGTGTTTGATCACCCTGAACCTCTGAAAAAATGCATATTTAAAAACAAAAATATTCCTGAAAAAAAATTCCTGCCGAACTACCTACCCTATTTGATGCACGGACGCACCGACATGACCAAACCTATAAGTCCCCCCGAACAGTGTCCGTGGGGACTATTAAATAAACTATACACCAATACAGCTCTGTGATGATATTTCAAAACCAGACAAACAGACAGACATAACTGACTGATCACATCTGCCCATTATTGTGCCTCTGGCAAATACAGGCAAAATTCTTTGTAAAAAAATCTTCCTAGTATTGAATAATTTGCAGATAATGCTGTTAAAAGCGTCGATAGCAAATGATTTTATGGAATGAGAAAAACTAAATCAACTCTGTAAACTTATAAATCAAATGTGAAACCTACTAGGGTAGGTGTTCTCACAATCTGAACAACTGAATATATTTTCAAATATAATATTTTCCTGAATAAGAAAAGTCAATGAAAACTGTGGACCAAATATCAAAGATGACTGTCAAACACTTTACAAAAGAAGACATTTTGAACAGAAATGGTCCAATTAACTTAAAATGATACAAGTTGAAATACAGAGATCAAGAAAACGTACATACAAACAGGTACACTTTAAAATACAAACACTGGCACAGACATACACTGTCACACATACTGGTGCAAGACACTTGTACAAATACAAATAAACATACACATATTGTGATACTGGTGAACTTGTACAAATATACAAAAACATACATAAACAAACACAAACGCCACTGCACACATACAAATATATGCACACACATAAACAAACACCGATGCGCACCTACAAATATATACACTTATAATACACAAACCTGCACAAATAGATACACATAAAGATGGGTGTTTTATAAAGTAGGAAGGGACTTATCTATGGAAATACAAAATATGACACTTTTCTGTTTTGCAGCAGTAACTTACATGTACATCCTTCTGAGGTGAAGTTGTAATGTCCTGGTTGACATCGATCACAAGTTCTGCCTGTCACTCCTGGTTTACAGAAACACTGCCAAGTGACAAAGTTGCATGCTGGACCAACAGACCCATCAGGATCACAGAAACAAGATCCACAACCTTTTCCAGAAATAATACCCCAGTAACCAGGCTGAAAGAAAAAACTTTTGGTCATGATTTTTTTTGGCTAGTTTTTCAAAAAAAATCATTACATACCACAAATGGTTATATTTTGTACATTGTTTCAACAATTACCACCTGTATATTATATATGGAATGATGGCAACTATTCTGATTGGTGTACAAATCATCTGAATTATCAAAGTAAAATAATCTAATTTCTGACAATTTTCAACAGTCATTGACATAATACACAATGTAAAGAAGAGTATTTCAGTTGTCAATATCATAACCAAATTAATTAGAACATTTAATAAACCTAAATTTCAGCGGTAATCATGCAGTAGATTTATATTATACAGTTCCTATATACACATGCACACTGAGAAGAAAGGGTACTACTAATATCTGCCCAGAGATAGAAAAGATTGACATTTGACATTTCATATCATTTATTAGGATGGTACAAGGACAGTCACCTCAGAGATCAATAGCCATCAGACACTTACCCTGAATGGTGGGTGGGAAATATCTGAAAGGTGAATCTCCTTGTGGAAACTAACTCAATACTGTCAGATTATTGATTTTTTCACTGTATATACCGTGAAATACACCTTGGGGTTAGATAATCTGACTCTCAAATTTTTAAAATTATACTTTTCTGGTCTACCTCTTTTGCAGGGAAAGACACTTATTTTTTTATCCACTTGCCTTTCGGGCAAGTGGGGGGTTCAGTTCACTTGCCCGATGGTTACTACGGTGATGCTGAAAAACGATCAAACTGACAGACAGACATATGTTGCTGTTTGCAAATGGCAGGTCATTATTCTCTCAGTACTATGTAAAAATATTAGTCTGCAAGTTTAATTACTTTTTTGGAAACACACATGCATGAACAACAAAAATACAGTACACAATTGCTACTGTTACAATGACCTCTAGAAAAGACAAAGTTAACAGCTCAGACTACAAGATGCAACAACAATCATGCATGCAATACTGACTCAATGTGTCTGCATTTCAAGCAGTAGTGTCTCATGTCACACCAGTGTGGCTATATTTAGTAACACCCATGTAACCGCAAACAGCACTGTTGATAGAATGACGGCATAGGGTGCCTAGAGGGCCTTTAAAGTCTCAGTTACACATGGTGATTTTAACTATTCCTCCTTTGCTCTACAGTTCATGCCACCAACTTAGGTTTACATCTCAGTTGATCTATCACAAAAACACTTCAGGGCCAAATTTAGACAAACTAAATGTCCCTGCACAGACATAGTTTGACTCGGCACAACTTACGTTGATAATTCTTTTCAACGATGGCATCACTGTAGTTACCATCAGTACATCGGTTACAAGTTGGTCCAGCTGTGTTTCCTGCACACATATAAGCATTCTCCAGTCAATGTATTGCAGTTACTGTCCAAAGCTAGGTTCAGATTACCATAAATGATTGCCGATGTTCATACACGGTTTACAGGTGTTGTTCAAAACCAACGGATTACCGTAGTAACCATCAGCACACCTGTAGTACACAGAAAATTAACAAAACAAAATGAGAAATTTTAAAGGGAGAGACAATTAGATCAGAAGCCGAGTAACCCTTGTAGAATGGATATTTACTTGTCTGGCTATGCATAATAGTTATATGGCTTACCGTACGTCAAAATACAATACAAGAGCAACGGTTTGTTATGGGGTTCACATCTAGGCCCAGGGCCGGCCAGAACTAATCCGGCAGAATGTGAGAAGATAAGCTAATCTTTGTCCGCGTTCACATTACGTTCAACGCTGTCCTAACCTAGATCATTTGGTAGCGTCTGCAACTGTCCACACCGAGCCTGCAGCGGGATTTACTGCAGGTCTGCTGCCCATAATCTGGCTAAGTTCTTCGTACTAAAACATACAGGTCTTTCTTCCCGACCGCTTGTCCTATTATTATTAAGAAACTTTTTTGAATACGGACTTCAAATGTTTCATCTTACGTTTGCATTGATCTGGGCTACTGTTATGATGTTTCTATAATTTGTACCGGTTTCTTTAAAATCTTCATTCTTGTAATTCGCCAAATTTCAACATTTTGCCACTTGGGCTTGAATTCCCACGATTTACCGGAGTTGTAATTCTTCAAAATTGGCGGCAAGTTACATTTTCAAGTCTCTTCTGTTTAAATTCAATAGCAGCGCATTCCAGCATCCGCGTGTCTCGTGAATTCCTATGATTATGCATGAAATGTCTCACGCAAGGTTGGACAATAGAAAGAAAATGTAGTCGAACTTTTATCAGAACTGTAGCTGTTAAGTATAGCTTTTCATATTTTCACAGCTTGGATATAAAACAATGGTGTTTCGACATGTCTCATGCATACTAGGTATTAATCATTGTGAAACTAGCGTTGGCAAGTTTTCTTGTCGACAAAGTATTGTAAATTTTGGAGTCGGACTTTGGGGACCTTGGAGTGAGCATATCCCCAGGCTCTCGGAGCTAAGAGTTGCCCCAGGCAGCCATCAGGCTGACCTGGGGAAATAAAGTTTCGAGCGCAACGTTAATTCCTGTGTCGCCTGATCTATATTCACTCAATCTACGCGTACTGTGGTCTGAAGTTCCCCTTTATCCGGACTCAGAACAGGATGGACACTTCTTTACAATTAGATACTACGATCAAACCCATGCTCTGACAAACGCTGTGAGATGATATTGTAGGCGATTCGATCCCTTGACGTGCCGTCCATCAGATTTTTCACCATATCTTCGTTCCAAATGCCTAAAAGACACTTTATTTCTTCCGTAGCCCAGTTGACTCCTCGACTCACCATGTCTAAAATGATACTGAATCGTCGAATAGGTCAAAGACTACACTGCATGTCAACTACAGAGGGCGTCAACTGGGACCTGAGTCGGACAAAACGCGTTCACATACGCTGTTTACTGCTCGGCCAGAGACCTGGGTCGGCCACAAACCACCCCTCTCGACTAGGACAGAAATTGTCCGGACAGTGGCCGGCCAGAACCGTTCACACCTGTTTTTTTGGTCGGCCACGAACCTGGCTAGGACAAGGGCGAGTCTTTTTTGGCTAATGTGAACGGCCCTACTATCCATGAAATTATTGAGTTTATCAGTAGTGTTCTGTCAGCTTATCCTATCAACATTTGAATTGTGACTAAGTGTAAAGACTTGGCAAAGTTCTTTGTTAAACAAGTGTAAAATAAATGGCATAACATTTAATACACTTTTCCATACATCAATTTACACGAGATAATTGGAAAGTTTTTACAGACACCAAAAGTTCATGAATGGAACTTCAACTTCACACATATGCCCACTGTTTCATGTCAACCTAGGTCTGTACACAGCTGATTAGCTCACCAGATCATACTATAACTCAATGCTTGTTATTCAACGCGATCAATTTTCATCAATATAGGAATAGGGGCCTTTTACACACTGATCCTGTCTTTAAATCATTAGCAGATGACGGAGAGGAGAAATTACTTTCAAGCATTACTGATCATACTGGTAAGACTTTGTTGATAAGAAATGAGAGGAGAATCATTGACAGTATTCCTGGTAAAAGCTATCTAGAATGATAATCTGAACTACAATTTGGAGACCACACAAGAATACTCAATTGATCAAACACCAGTAGAGCACACAAGTTCAATATTTGTCACCATTTGAAAGTTAAGACTGAGGGAGACATGAAATGTTTTTCTCACCTGTCACAGCGTGGTCCTTCGCAGCCAATATTGCAGTATAAGTCACAAATAAAACCACTGTTGCCATCAGGTATACATGTTGGGCTGAAACTATACCAAAATATATTGTTGTTAATGGAAGAACTTGCCATTGATATAAGGAAACAAATTTAAAAAATAGTTACAGTATTGGCCATGATGTAAAATTTAAGTCAGTCTATATTACTTGTTACGGAATTATCTTTTTAATCTCACTAGTTTCAAAAGTCAAACTTTTTAGTCTCTTGCGTCAAAGTGTTTTACTTAAAAGTTTACTGACTGATGTAAAATGTTGTGGTAAGACACACTGACAGCAAAGTTGTACTTTGGAGCAAAGGAACACTTCACTGGTTTCAGAAGCACCTCTCTCAAAAAGCAATGTTTTTCCTCTTTGCTTATTAATTTTTCTCCCACCTAACATCCCCAGACCTTTCTCCAGCCTATTTCAGGGGTTATACTTACAATACACGCTCCGGTGAAATCATCACATTCCACGGCATGACCATTACATTCACAGGGAACACACTCTCCTTCAAAGATTTTTCGATCAATACGTCTGTAGCCTGGTAAACATTCCTTGGAAAATACAAATCATAGACGAGTCAATAAGTTTCATTTTTGTAAAGCTTAAACAAAATTTATGTGACACTTTGTGAACTCAATCAGCCATCATTGGTGATGAGATATCTGTCTGCATCATGTCATTTCCTTACAGTTTGACATTCCTCAGCTTCAACTGTAAATATAACACTAGCCCAAGTTGAAGTTCATGGCCTTCATTGAAGAAGGTATGTACATTTTCAGAGAATGCTTTATCATTGTGAGAAGGGAAAATGGTGAGAATATCCTGTACAAAGGTATGTACCCCGGTATGTCAGTGTTTACCTTACATGATAATCATTCAAATCCAGGAGGACAACTGCACTGTTCTATAGATCCATAGCTACTAGTGCTGTTCTCATCAAATACATCGTAGTCAAGGCTGACATCATATAAACTGAAACTGACAGTTACCACAGTTAGCAAACAGGTAAAAGTTTCATGGCCACTTGAAGCCTTTTACACCATAGTAATATTCATGAAAGTGTAAATTTTATCTCACATGGCAAAATTAGAAACTTAACCCTTTCAACATTATGGTTTGGTTCAAACCAATTGTTATCAATGGTGACTGTGGACCTGTTTACAGGGACTTGGGGGTGAACAGGTTAAGTTGCACCTGTGTTGTATGTCAATGGCTGCTCGATGAACATGAATGATGTTCATGAATTTCAAAGCATACATACTTTGTAAAAGGACATTAACAATACTGTTCTGTCAGCATTCAGATTACATGATCATATGACATAACAATCATCAATGATTTCATCATTACAAAACTACAACTTTTATAATTTAAGTAGAACGCACCTCGGGGACAGAAAATTTGGGCCTTCAAATTTTTTCAATTTTCTTCTGACCTACCACTTGTGGGGGCTCATTTTGAAGCTCTTGGCGAAAGAAAAGTTTTCACCGTCTTAGTTTTTTGAAAATCGAAAATTTTATTTTTTCCCATAGAGTTTACACAGGGATGGCGGCCATTTTGAATTTCAAATATCGAGAAATCGCAAGATATTTGTCTCTCTAGTACCAAAGTTTGCATGGTGACCCCTGATTTTTATTCTTGCTTTGTAAGAGAATGGTCAAAGTTTCACTGAGGAAAATATGAGCAAAAGTTTAAGTCTTTCACTTTCGAGGTGCATATTACCTTAAGGTGATATGCGCCTCGAAAGTGAAAGACTTAAACTTTTGCTCAAACTTTCCTCAATGAAACTTTAAACCATTCTCTTACCAAAGCAAGAATAAAAATTGGGGTCACCTTGCAAAGTTTGGAACTAGAGAATCAAATTGCCTAAGATTTCTCAATATTTGAAATTCAAAATGGCTGCCATCCCTGTGTTAACTCTACGGGAAAAGATAAAATTTTCGATTTTCAAAAAACTAAGATGGTGAAAACTATTCTTGCATCAAGAACTTTAAAATGAGCCCCCAACAAGAAATAGGTCAGAAGAGAATTGATAAAATTTGAGAATCCAAATTTCTGTCCCCAAGGCGCATACTACCTTAATCTGAGAAAAATACCATCAAGGACTGTGTGCTCATATTTGGTTTGAATTGGTCCATCAAGAAATATTTAAACCAGAAAAACAAGAATGACAACAATAAATAAGGTCTGAAACTTTAGGTACTGGAGGTCAACTTTAGGAACAGGCTTAGCAGAAGAATGGTTCAACACAGTCCTTCATGGTTTCAGCAGGTCTGCCAATATGTATCAGTTCATGAACAATGACAGGAAATGACTCAAGGTCAGTGGTGTAGCCTGTTTCAGTCATTGCCACCACTCCAACACATAATAGGTATATTGCATACAAAAATGTTAAAGATTACAGAATCTCCAACTCAAATGTGTGGGCTGTTTCAGTTAATGCTACCACTCTCGCACATTTGCAAGATTTCCCCTTTTTCTTACCTTATTTGCATATTTTTGACACTAACATGTTCATTTGAACAACCCCTTACCGAAATTTTAGGCCTCCCGCAAACTGTTACTGCAAATTTGCCGCAAGCTTTGCAGTAAATTTGCAGCAAACTATTTGCCGCAAATATGCGGGTGGTTCATTTTTCAGATGCAAATTAGGTTTCTTGTGAACTTGCTGCAAATATGCAGCAAACTCCCTGCCGCAATATTGCTGCAAAACTCTTTGCAGCAAATTTGCGGACAATCCTTGCAGCAAACTTGCGGCAAATTAATTTGAATGTTACTGAAAATTTGCCGCAAACTCCATAAAGCAAATTATTTTTTGCGCTGACCATTGTTTCTCGTGAAACTGGTATTTCAGAGTTTAGTTGGATAAAACACATCTTGTGCTGTCCACAGTCGGCCAATATATAAATATTATTTATCCAACTTAACTCTGAAATACCAGTTTCACGAGAAACAATGGTCAGCGCAAATAAAGTTATTATAAACAAAAAGAGACAGAGAAAAAAAGGTTAAATTCAACTGTGGTACAATTTATTTTATATGCCATGTTCATTTCATGCCACATAAGTGTCATGATCATGTCAAGATTTTCTTTTGACTTGAGAAGTTTCATGTTACATTTACATTACTGTCAAAGGCTGCGATTTGGCTTTCTGTTCTCTGAATTTCTTGTCCCTTTAGTGTACCAGCAATGGATTCTGAAAAATATAAATCGTTCAGGGAAGAGTGTAAGTCTTTACCGTTTGACCAAACATTGTAAATTTCATGAAAGAAATCCATAATTATTTGAAAATGAGACAAAATCAAGTTGAAAAATTGAAGCAGAAAATGCATAAATATTCATGATCGAAATTAAATTAATAATGATTAAAATGTCCGACAGCGGACCGCCGTATGTTGTTTACATACACGACGGCGACAATCTGCAAAAATCTCAGCACTTACTGTAACTGTTGTGAAACGAAAGTGAATTCAGTATGAATCAGTACTCAACGAAATTATCTTTAGGTAAAGATTGCAATACAACGATTACAGAACATAATTATAGCGATCGATGTACAGACGAACGGTACATTGACTTACATTTCTGAACGGCTCGCAGACGCTGGACGATTCCCGGTCCGGTTGCAGGTCTCACCGTGCTGTGTGTAAATACCGTACTCAGAAAATATAGTCGGCATCTTTACTGCCGCTCGCGTTCACAAATTTAGAACTCCGCCTGTCCCTGGTACTGTATACACGTTTTTGCAACTATGTGATATCATTTGGCTGGCGATTCCATAGAAAGATCACGAAATTGTCCACTAGAAAACTCCCTGCTCACTTGTACGCAGCCGACACTGGCCGAGGGTACTAAAATCTAACTTCGCGCCGATCAAGCCTCATGACGATAACGGAAGTGCGATCTATAAATCATTACGCGATTGATAATTTAGTCCCGTTTTTAAATGCTGGAATTGACTCTACATCTGCACCAATCCGTTATATTTCATACTTAATATAGCATTTAATTTATTAGTTTAATGAAAATGGTTATTTTTATCATAGAAAGACTAAAAAGAGAGTAAAAAATTGTTTCAGCACGAAGAATCAATATCAATGCGCGAACTGACCTTGATGAACCGTGACCGGAGAGTGTAAACATGTCGGCTGCTCGCAGCTGATACACAGGACGTGTTGGACGTTGGTGAAGCGGCGCTTTGAATTTTCGTACAGCGACTCGGGATGGAGTGTAATCCTAAACCTCAAATTTGTGCTCGGCAATACAACTCTAACGCTGAAAACATGGACAAAAGCCTTTTACCTCGACCCATGTTATCAGAAGGCGAGATTTTGTCAGCGGCATCGATGGGACAGACTGTAAGCTGCTGTGCATTGTACGTACCGTATACATGTACTATATTGATGGGATGAATAGCTTGGAGCACAGCCACTACTCTGCTTGGAGGTAGTAGCGGAAACATTCAAGATTACTGTACAGATTTGCAGTAACAAAAGTCTACGACGTGTCCTTACAGACCATCATCAAACGCACATTTCGTTCGAAACTGTTTGCATTTTGGTATCATTCGCAGAAAATACAGGGTGTAACTTGCAAGACAGACAAGTCCCTGTTTCAAAAATTTGTTTCCCTAAAATTCAGTTTTCGATCCAACCATAATTTACCCAACCAGATTGTCAAAGGGCATTTTTATTACATCATGTCACTACAGTATATACTATAGATAGATGCACTCTATATCCATGCAATGCTTTCACCAGCATAACTGAAGCTGTTCATTATCTAGCATTACCAGTTATTATAATTTAAAAAGTGGATTGTCTGTTATGAAATAAAGGAACATAAAATATAAATGAAAGATCAATTTTGTGTTGCTGACATATGACTGGTCACGAAGTGCAACAGTACTCAGTGTGTAGTGTGTACTCCCTGGTAATGAAATAGTGGGAAATATGTCAATCATGTGTTGCTGCATATTTGCAGCAATAATCTGGTTTGCCGCAAATTTGCAGCAACTTAGTCGTTTACCGCAAATTTGCTGCAAACTGACTTAAGGGTTTGCAGGAGGGTCACATCTACCTGCAAACTTCTGCAACTCCTTCCTGCAAGCTATATGCTTGCTGCATATTTGCAGCAAACTTACGGCAAATTTGCAGTAGAAATAATTTTCGGTAAGGGACGTCACATCTCAATCCCTGGGTCTACCTGTACACCAAATACTGTGATGGTAGGTGCGGCGCTTTGGGAGCTTTTGCATGTGACGGACATACATCAGTACATATCGGTACATACATACATACATACATACATACATACATACATACATACATACAGATAGACATACATACAGATGCCACTGACTCACCATATAAGCTCTTTTTTGGTATTTATACACATAACAAAAATGAGCCAATAAAACTCTGACTTAAACAATTTCCATGTTGGTAAAAAAAGTCACATCTAACTACAAATACATCAATTTCATTTTCAGGATAAAATAATTTTATCTGTGAGTACATGGAGTCTTCTGCCTTCACAAAATTTTCTGATTATTTTCTTTTGAAACTGTTAACATTAAAAGTTTTGTGAGTCAGTGTTCTTTTCTTTCTGGAATTGTGTTCAGATTGGAATCAGTCATGTAACACCCTGCACAATAGCAGCAGCACATCTACAACGCTGATGTTGAACTTTCAAAGTCAAAGAGGTGTAGCAATAAATCCACTCTCTTGTGTGAGAAAAAATTCAGCACCAAAAACAATGACAACTTTGACGTGAACCTAGTCACTCAAGAAGTACATTTACCTACCTGGGCAAAAGCCACTCTGAAGAATCTCTCCAGGACCATCTGATGATGGGCTTTGGTTACAGCTTGCTTCAACATCTGGTCTTGTCTGATTTCTAACCCCTTGCTTCCAGTGCCAACCTCAGCTGTACCAAGGAAGTCTTGAAGCTCTTTGACAAAACTCTCTCTCTCTGCTTGATCATCAAACTTCAATACCTGCACAAGGTATAGACACATACATGTACTGTTATTATGAATGATGATGGTGAATCTGTTTACAGGGATAAGGGATGAACAGGTTAAACATTTTATCACCTAAATTTGATATATCCTGTTTATTAATAACAAAAGCTAATGAGGTATGGTATTAACAATTGTTGATATGAGCTTGAGAACGGACTTGTAAAATTCTCAAAGATGTCTTGTGAATGTGTCTGTGACAGGTAAACTTCATTGGAAAACCAATTTGATAACAGATGTCAATACATGGTGTGACATCACTAATAAGGTTAGACCCTCTGTGGTGATGCATGTTGTTATGTAGGTCATTTCCCCCCCACACTCATGAGCTGAGTTTAATTAGTCTAGAACATTCTCAAGGTCACTGTCCTTGACGACCTCACAACCTTGAATTCAATTATTCATGTTTGGAATGTTCTGGAAATTTAACGGCGGAGCCTCCCTTTAAAAGGACGTGAAGCTATGACGGCGTTCATTGTGTAAGTGGACACAAAACAGGCAACACGCGGGCGCACGCTCCAGAAAATGCCACTTTTTAGTTTTTTCCGGCCGCAAAAAACATTGACAGACTACCAAGCGGTCAGCACAAATTTGCTGCCGATCGAACTCTGTGGTTATATTCAAAGTCTAACGCGACTGGAAGACATTTTTTTAGGAAATTCAAGCGTTTGTGATTGGGAATCAATGACCATTGGCGATTTGAACTGACTGTTGATCAAACGCTTGTATAAACTCTGTTTGTAGGATTAGCAAAAGGTAACAAAAGGTTTAGATCAGTTTGTGTAATTAATGTTATAGAAATCAAACATCGTAGTGGCCAAGTGTTTGACTGGGCGGAGAACTCCACTTATGCGAGAACCTGGGATTGAAAAGTGCAGCTTTAATTAGTTATGTAAGAGAGATAATTTTAGAGCTGCAGTAATTAGCATGTCAATAAAAGTTCTAGATTGTTCTTATATGCTCTTATATAACCACATGAGTATAAATAGGGCACCGGCACAGCTTGCAGTCAGACATTTGGGATTGTGTCTCTTGCATGTTACTTCAAGTCTTTGGAAACTCCAGCAGTATTAATGTCAAGACTTTTCAAGACCTTCACTGCCATGCTGGATTCATACTGTGGATTTTGTGCAACTTCAAGCCTGCAAGCCAAAGGACTGTTCATTCATCCGACTGACTGTTACAACTCTGAGACTGGAGCTTTGCTGTTCCAGCCGAGATAAGTAGCCTGCACACTTTACAGTTTGTATTCGTTCCCTTCACAGAGTGATTAGTTTTATTTTTCGTAATAAATTTCATTTTAAAAGGAAACTGCTGAGTTCACCCTTTTGTTCGTTTTCTCGCACGTAACAAAATTGGGGGGCTTGTCCGGGATATTTTGAGTCGTTTCACAACATTTTGCAAGCCTTTTCTTAACTACTGTATATTGTGAACTCAGCGAAATTTTAATCATGGCGGAATTCAAACCAGACAAAATGGAGGACCTTGATCAGGACACGTTTGATTCCCTCAGAAAAGATGACCTAATTGCACTGGCCAATTTCCTTAAAGTAGAAGTCAAAAGATCTATGCGCAAGAGGGAAATACAGTAAAATATTGCAAAACATTTAGTTAATTTAGGCAAATTTGAGGAATCCACCTTGAAAGATTATGAGCCCAAGTCTACCTTTGAACTCATAAAATTGGAATTAGAAATACAGGCAAATTCGGAACTTAAGAAAATGGAATTGGAAATGAAAGAAAGATTAGAAATGAAACGTTTAGAGCTTGGAAAGTCAGGAAAATTCTCCCCTTCCGACAGTTTTGACATCACTAAGCATTTCAGGTTAGTTCCCCCTTTCCAAGAAAAGGATGTTGATAAATATTTCCTTCATTTTGAGAAAATTGCTCAGAGTCTGAATTGGCCTAGGGAGTCCTGGTCTATGCTTTTGCAAAGTGCTTTGGTGGGTAAAGCCAGAGAAATTTACATTCAGTTGTCTGTAGAGCAGGCTTCAGATTATGATTCTGTGAAGGAATTAATACTTAAGGGCTATCAATTCAATTGGTGCCTGAAGCTGAGAAAGCAAAGGATCAAACTTATGTTGAATTTGCTCGAACAAAAGAACAACTGTTTGAGCGTTGGTGTTCCTCTGAAAAGGTCTGTCAGAATTATGAAAAATTACGACAACTTGTTTTGATTGAGGAATTTAAAAGGTGTGTTCGAAGCGACATCAAGACATTTATCAATGAACAAAAGGCAGATACATTGGAGGTTGCTGCACGTTTGGCCGATGATTATTCATTGACCCACAAATCTTCATTTCTCAGCAAACCATCCCAGTCCTTTTCATACAGAAACAATGCAGGGAAATTTAACTCCACCTTTTCATCCAAGAATTTTTCAAGGGAGAGTAGAAAATCAAATGACAACAGTTCACAGAGTTCAAGTAAGACTCCCACATCATCAGATCCCAGGTCTTAATCTCCTTATGGCAAACAGTTTGGTACACTTTCTTGTGGTTATTGTAAGAAAGATGGCCATTTAAAGTCAGATTGTTTCAAATTGAAAAGAAAACGAGAAGGTCAGGGTGGTCAAAGTGGATCTAAGCCCACTGGCTTTATTTCTTCATCAACTCAATTAGAGTCTAATAATGTGTGCAATACATTTTAATGTAGAAGACTACCCAGGGGTTATGCAAAATTAGTCACTGCATTGGATTGCATACATGTAGAAATGTCAGAAAACATACTAGGAATATTGTCCATTTTATATAACTTTCACAAATGATCCACTGAAAGGTGCATTATTGAAAAATATAAAACAAATACCATGTTACTGTGCTTTATTTTTAAAAGAGAATCATAATTGTATGTTTTTCTTTGAAAAATCACTGATGCAAAAGTGCTGACTCAGCATTTTTCATAAAATTTACTACATTAAATAAGGTGGCATCTTTGTAATTGGATGAGTAACTTCATATTGCAAATATACATGTAGAGAATACGTAAGAATCAAGAGTGTAACAAAATAACAATATTTTTATCCACCATGACTATTGTTTTCTTTGAACAAGTCAAATTTGAAATATAGTCATGTGTAGAGCTCAAAATCATGGGGTAATGGATAATTGATAATTGATATCTCAAAAAGTAGATTGGGAACAGCCATTTTACAAGCTACAACATATGTGATTTCTAGAATATTTCTTCCACTGATTATGAGTACTTGCTACTGGTATGTGATGTTAAAAACAACTTGGCAACACTTACAACCAAAGTGTTTGATATAGACCACTGATATAACAACATCTGAGACAAAGTAGTCAAAATAATCAAGAAAAGGGCTCTAAAATGGATCATTTATAGTGGACATAATGAAAGAAGTATTCATGTTTAATAATTAACTTTTGAAGTGTGCCACTTGCAGTCCCTGCAAAATGTGCTTTTATATATATATATATATATATATATATATATATATATATATATATATATATATATATATATATATATATATATATATATATATATATATATATATATATATATACATACACACACACACACACATACATACAAAGTGTAATTTCCCACGAGGACATCTGTATACTTTGATATATATATATATATATATATATTATATATATATATATTATATATATATATATATATATATATATATATATATATATATATAAAAGCAAGTTTTGCACAGACTGCAAATGGCACATTATATTATATCATATTATTACATTATATTAAGTGGCATATTATAGGCCACAGGATCTATACAATTCATGATATAAATAGTGATAACAGACAACATTTGGGAAAGGAAGAATACTTGCAGGCTATTTACGTAAAATCTGCATGATGTCTATGAAACTTAGCACCGGAAATTTACTCCACTCAGAGTCTGGGATTATCAAAGTGAGCCAGCTGGCTTGGATTTTACAATTCTGTTTCACAAACCTGCCTGATCACAAATTGACTTGGTGAACACCCTGGTACACCGGGAGAATGATGATGAATTGTATATAAAGAGTAAGTAAGGTTTGATACACTAACTTATGTATTTATGAAACACAGATCAACCATAGACTAAAACTTACAGTAATATCTATATCCATGAATTACTGGACAAGGCCTAATCTAAGCTGGCTTCTACGTTGTCTCTGATTGCCTTACCAATGCACACACTCTGCAGGAATACCAGCTTTTCTGATTTGTATGTCCTTTTGACATATGACTTGCCATCTGTGATAGAGTTTGGAAGGATAAACATTTAATCCTTGATCCTGTGTGTCAACTCCATTGACGTTCTATATTGCAGTGACATGCCCATTACTATCACTATCATGTCAAGTCTGTACGAAATCTCTATACTGACCATATGTCACAGCTGAACAGGCTATTGAAAATCATGTTTATGTTTGTTTTCTGGGATCATTGAAAAGTAAAGTGTGTTAAAATGTGTTATACAGGATATGAAGCCATATTTTTTTGTTAACAAACCTGGCCTTATAGAGTGAATCTACCTTATAGGAACTGTCAGTATAACCATCATAAGATGTTGGCATCAAAGAAACATTATGGAAATAAAAACAAATCTGTAACTCCCTGTAGTATTAATTGACTGTTCAAGTCATCTGAACTCACCCAGATATCCATTTTGTTTGTAGAATGAATCCATCCAATCATTCTGTGTCTTTGCATAGATATCAGGGACATACGATGACTTGTCTGGTCTTCTTCCCACAATGCTACCTTTTAGCCTACCTTGGTTGACTAGATCTTCAACTACAGCTGGCAAACAAAGTGAGGAAAGAAATTGGAAAATTTTAAATGAAGTCTCTCCATGCAGGTTATAAGAGGGCCTCCTTTATACAATCGTAAGTCCAGCATTCTGGTCTAAGTTTTCTATGCAAATGTGTTCATTCTGTGGTAAATCATTCCTATTTAACTCAAATCCCACTGAACTTTCAACGTGGTCTACAGGTAAACCTTCCGATTCAGGTACCCTTTTCCAGAATAACCATTCATAAACACTCCTTTATGCGACATGCTTTAAGCACTTATAATAATGTATCATAATTTAGTTGTAGTATTCAGATTTTCAATAGATATAGTCTTTTCAAAAGATTGTACACATTTCTATCAGTCATAATCATTGGCAGATCACTCATAAACATGGTTAATGGAATGTAAACTGAGTATCTGCTTGATATTTCACTTATTGATAGGCAGGAAATGTTTTCTTACCATGTTAGCACCACCACATCCTCCTATAACACGCAGACATCCATCATTTACAACAACCTATAGCAGAAAAATATGCATTTCCAACTTTTTAAAAAAACTTTTAAATGCAAAGCATAATAGAGAAGTTTTTGCATCAAAGTGAGAACATTTTTGAAAACACAACCTGTTATACAGGTATTCAAGTTTGAAGAATGAAAAACTTTATCGTTAACATGAAATGACAAAGGCTAAATTTATGTCAAGGGATAGAGATTTCAAAGTCTATCAGTTGTAAATTTGGATGAATATTTCTATTATTTGTTGGTGTCAAAAGTTACAGCTCAAAGGGCTTTAAATCACCACCTTTTAGCATTGGTTTTTTTGTGAAAAAGATCAAAAAATGTCACCTACATACTTCCCATTATTCCTTGACTTAAGAGTGAGTGTCAATGACTCTACTCCACGAAGGGAATCAAGTGTGACAAACATTCTAACTTGGAGGAGATATTGTGAAATACAGCTGAGATGTTGACTTTACCTGAGAGTGTCCAAATCTTGGTCTTGGCCAGGGTCCATCAATCTGTACCAACTCCCATACCATGTCTTGCAAATCTAACACCCATATGTCATTAGACCTTCAAAACAATGAAAAGATCACAGACATGCAAGATGCATGAATTCAGTCTCTTGTTGTAATTAGACCATATCAATATTTATCACAGTAATTACAGTTTTGTTTTTAATTTTGGACCAGTTGAAATTGAATATCTAGCAACATTCCAGGCCACTGTATGCATTGCATAGATAAACCAATAATGTGTTTCTTGTACTTTCACATGCTTTACCTCATCAAAGTTTAATCGCTATTCTACAGTAAATGTAAAATTTAGATTTAAACTGCTCACTCCCTGTTCTAGTTGAACAGGTCCACACTCTCCATGATAACAATTGGTTTGAGCCAAACCATGGTGGGAAAAGGGTTAAGACTAGCCATGCTAGAGAGCAACACTAAATCCGACTTTGTGATTTCCAGAAAAACGCTCCATGTGGTACAGTTGTTGAGGATAAGTATATTACAAACCATCTGATCATCATGAAAAATGTAGAGCTTATTGCTGGAAAAAATTAACACATAGAAAGTAGTGATTTACAAATCAGTAAAATGCCCTTAATAGTGATAATCACAGGCGCAGGGACTATTAGATGATACATGTTTCAATTATTTATGGATTATTAAATAGATATGGTTATAAATGACAGTAGGGACATAATTCAACCATCTTTTAAGAATTTTTTGTGGCTTATTAAATCTTCTAACTTTATTTTCAAATATGTCCTTCATTTCTGTGACTGGTAACTTGTGAAATCCCTCACATACTGACAAATGTATTTGGGTAGTTGGATGTTTATTGTGAAATCATTAATTAGATCTTCAGTTACTTAAAATTGAGAGAGATTTCGTACCATTGGAAACATAGTATTACTGATTTTAATTGCATTATTTCAAACCGATAAATTTAAAACTTATGACAGGTGAATGTGATTCTATGAAAATATGAAATCCATGCTCTGGTAATTATTATTTAGAGTACCGGTACCGGAGTAGGTGCACAATACTACATGTGACAGCGCCATCTATAGGTGAGTATTGTTTACTTAACAACAGCGTACGGTTCAAACCGACACTGAATTAATTACGGGAAAGCAATATGGTGTATGAATGTATTAAAGCTAAATGTCGAGTACCTATCTTTGGTGACCACACAATCCACTAAATACTACCATTTTATCACCTACAACACTAGCGGTATGACTGGCTACAGGGGGTGGGGATGGACTGGTCACCAACGCACACCATTTGTTCTCACTGGGTACATACATGTGCACTTCATTGAAGAGTCTTGGAGCTTGGTGGAGCGGGTACGGAACAGGAGGTGCCCATCCACCAAACAGGAGAAGTGTGTTCCTGTGTGCTACCATGCTGGCACACGCTTTGGGTGATGGGTACATTCCTGAAAATAACAAAAATAAAATTTACATTAATTATGAAAATTGATTGAACATAAAATAGAGTTCAGAGATGCTGTACGGACCAAGCAAAGTTTATATTTACAAAATAATAATGCTATTATATTAAAACCACTCTGACACAGATATTATTACACTGTGTTAAATGTAATGGTGCTTGGTACCCAGACTGTTCTTCATACAGGATCATACCGGTACTGCTCTGAAGTTATCAGAATCTGACTTACAAATATCCCTGTGATAGTGTTCCCTATGATAGGACATTAGTACCATATTGAGCAAGATGCATATACCGCTACAGTGAAACCTGTAATTACAGACACCTCTCTAATCAGGACACCGTTTTATTAAGAACAGATTTATCAAACTGAAAGTTACATTTTGAATAGAACTTCACCTGTCTAATCAGGACACCGCTTTATTACGGACAGATTTATCAAACTGAAAGTGACTTTTTGAATAGAACTTCACCTGTCTATTAAGGACACCTCTATATTAAGGACAGATTTATCAAACTGAAAGTTACATTTTGAATAGAACTTCACCTGTCTAATCAGGACACTGCTTTATTAAGGACAGATTTATCAAACTGAAAGTTACATTTTGAATAGAACTTCACCTGTCTAATCAGGACACTGCTTTATTAAGGACAGATTTATCAAACTGAAAGTTACATTTTGAATAGAACTTCACCTGTCTAATCAGGACACTGCTTTATTAAGGACAGATTTATCTAACTGAAAGTTACATTTTGAATAGAACTTCACCTGTCTAATCAGGACACTGCTTTATTAAGGACAGATTTATCAAACTGAAAGTTACATTTTGAATAGAATTCACCTGTCTAATCAGGACACTGCTTTATTAAGGACAGATTTATCAAACTGAAAGTTACATTTTGAATAGAACTTCACCTGTCTAATCAGGACACTGCTTTTATTAAGGACAGATTTATCAAACTGAAAGTTACATTTTGAATAGAACTTCACCTGTCTAATCAGGACACTGCTTTATTAAGGACAGATTTATCAAACTGAAAGTTACATTTTGAATAGAACTTCACCTGTCTAATCAGGACACTGCTTTATTAAGGACAGATTTATCAAACTGAAAGTTACATTTTGAATAGAACTTCACCTGTCTAATCAGGACACCGCTTTATTAAGGACAGATTTATCAAACTGAAAGTTACATTTTGAATAGAACTTCATCTGTCTATAAACTGGAGCGCCTTTAAAAGCTATACTGAAAGCTTTGAAGACTTTTAATCTGACATTGATATCGAGTTCTGGCTGTTTGCTGATAGTGAGTAACTTGGTACAGTGGGGGGGGGAACAGCTGACATTGGCCATGACATCATGTAGCCTAGGCAAAGTAAAGTTCTACTTTACAGACTTTGTGCAATCATTGATCTGTAAGGCGTGGTTCAAGAATGTATTCCATTATCTGTTCGCTATCATCGTTTGGTTTCATGTTGTTTTATTACAGTGTATTTGACCCAGATACAGTGAATGACAGCCGCAAAGATAATAATAATTGAGCAAGTGTAAAAATAGTGTCTGCTATGGTTACATACCAATTCACATATCACCCTGACTGTTCATGGTACATTTGATTGTGTGTCAATAACAGGTCAGGTATATTTGCCTGCAACCATTTGAATCCTCTTTTTCCCAAGTGTATTTATGGAGCCTGGTAGAAAATGGATAAATCAGATTTACCATTGCTCTCATTTGTGAAGAAAAAAAATTACAATAGAACTTCAACAGTCAAACAGGCAGCCACCATACACTGCTTAGTGCTATGCACCTTAATTTCAATCAAGTGAAATTCTGGCAACAAAAATTGTTTGTCAGACTGCCCTCTACAGGTGGGAATACCAGTGTGGCAAAAACTGTAAATGAATAACGAGGGCGCCATCTATGTATGCATGATCACTTTTTGGCGAGTAATTCGATACTTCAACATCGCACAATTTTATCACTAGTCATTACACACTTGATGGATTTCATTGTCACATCATGTGGAATTGTGATATACCATCTTAATAACCTCTGAAAAGAAACCCAGTTTATTTACGGTATAATAATTTCTGCACATCTGATATAGGATATGAATATTCCCTCTCCTTATTGAAGAATAAGAAATCATGACTGAGGTTTAAAATCTTTATAGTTTGTTTCACAATGTCTTTTGGCTATTTTTTTACTGTGTTCACATTAGACTTGTATATATACTGTACTGTATAACATGTGTGTGAATGCAATATGTGTGCATGGGATGTGTTTAAGTTTGTACACAAGCATGTAGGAAGCATATCCCATACTCCTTGGTATTAATGGCAAGTAGATGTAACTTTTGATGAATTTTTTCACTAATTTTGTTTTTAATGTTGACTGCAGTTTCATGTTCTACTCTCTAAAGCATGTTGAGATACACAGTATTCAGCTTGTAAACTCAGCCTCTACATGTGTAGACTGCATAGTTATTGTTGACAAATGAATTCTAGTAAAGATGGAATTCAAACGTAAATAAAAATAGAGCATTTTACTTGTACAGACGCTGTGTTAGCAACCTGGGTTAGCAAGCTAGATAGAGGTGTTTCAACATACTTTGGGGAGTAGAACAAGAAACTGTAGTTGTCATTGAAAACAGAAATAGTGAAACAATATCATCAAAAGATTCAGCTATGGCCTCTCTGAATAACTTATAGCCATGCATGATACGGCTCTACACTGGTACATGACTGTCCATCTAATATTTGTTCATTACAAGAACATGTGGAAACATCCAGTGTGGTACATGTTACAACTGCCTTGATTCAGAAATTTGTGTCAACGAATAAATTCATGGTCTGGAGTTGAATTCATTTGTCAAAAATGACAATTTTCACATCAGACGTGTCTTGTCAGAAGTGAAAAACTAATTATGGGGCATTTCTCAATCCTCACTGAAGCAGACAGAGAAACTGATGTTGATGAACAGAACATGTATAATGTCTTTGTAAACTGTCAAAATTCACAGTTACTGGGACTTTCTTCTGTGCACATTTTTTCTGTATGTGCTAGCCTGCTCACACGCAACAAACATTCTCTCTGCCCATACAACCCCAGGGGAAAAACCAGGAATCAAATAAACAGTGATTTAACGATGGCCCTTAGCAGAATAATACCCGACACACAGCACACCATATTAGCTGAAGGATTGAAGGATTCTTTTTACGATTCCAACAGCATGGCTAATCTACACACACACAAACACAGCAGTGAAGTGTGCAAGGTATGTGATATGCATGCCAAGTACCGGTATAATGAATTATACTGATTCATGATTTGTATGTTCATTGTAATTGTGTTTTTTGGTTGTTTGTCAATTGTAAGTTTGTGTGTAATTGTATGTATTATCTATGTTCTGTTGAGCCTGTAATTTGGAATTTACTCCTGTTGGTCATCTGAATAAATAAATAAATTAATTAATTAATTAATAATTGAATAAAATGAAGAGTGTTTTGAAATATGAATATGGCCAAAAATGAAAAAAATCTGATTGGATAAGTTCATGAAGAACCTGGACTACAGTATGACTTGAAAACTGTGCCAGAGATTATACATTGGTCACAGTACCAGATACTAGATTCACACTCAGGTCTATGGCCGTAACCTGGGTCAGGTGCAAGACTGTGATAAGAGAGGAAAATATTCCATCTGCGTTCACACTGCATTTGAATCTCTTTTCTCTCAGCCAACTGTTTGGGCTTCAAAGGGCAAAGGACTGACATAAATGTTAACACACACAATTTGGACCCAGCTGCAAATTTGTGTTGACTCTGAACTGACCAAACATAAATAAGGCCAGCTCAGGGCCAACATGGTACATCCATGTTGGTTTTTTGAAACCAGGGCCTACTCAAACTTGACATTCACTCTGTAGTGTGAATCATAGAAAGTAGAGAAACTCTACTGTTTATGTGTGAATGAAATGCTAATGACTGCACTGTCACATCACAATACATGTATTGTAAGCACATGTCATGTGAAATTTTCACTAAATGAAAAAAACTTCTCGCCTTTTCCAATCTATTTTCCAAAGTACATAAGTCAAGCAATCCTACGAAGTGCAATGAAGATGAACCAAAATCTTCTTTGAAAGGTTGAATCTGATTTGAAAAATGCAGGATAGAAGTTTTATCTTGTCATACTGGTCCATCTGACACTGTATGATGGTGCCTGTCCTCTATCACCTGGTGAGCCATGATAATGAAAAGAGCAAAAACCGCGTCGGACAACACAATCACACGGTCATCAAAGGTCAACCCACTCACACAAATGACTAATAAAAAATGATACTCACTTTGTACTCACTTTATCTATGTGGATGCAGCATTAGACATATGTACGAACAGCAGCATTAGACGTAAGTACGAACAGCAGTTGAGGGATGCGCTTGCCTGGCCTATGACCTTTGATCTCATACGCCGTGACTGAACCAGCTCGAACCAGACGCATGCACAAATCCACTGCGCAAAGTTGGTTCGTCGATTGTAAAAGTAGGGGTGCAGGGTCAATCAGTATGAATTACCGTCATCATATTTAATAAAATCACATTTTTCCGGCTTATGATGAACAACGAAATAGATACTTTGTAAAATCGCTAAATCACGAAATGACAAAATTTCCACAACCCCCAAAGATTTTTTTCAATAAAATCTAATATTTAAATAATGTCCGTGACCACAGCAGTTTTACTGGGGAACGGATTAGGTACGTAATGGAATATTTTGAAGTGACTTCAATCACGGTCGAACTACAAAGTGATACATGGCGAAATCATGGGCCGCCGGCCGCCATGAAAATATCAGTATGAACACTAGCCCTGCGTACGATGCTGTGTGTTCCGCTACAGCTAGTCGCCCCCGCTCGCTATTAGCTGTAGCGGAACACACAGCATCTTACGCAGGGCACAGTTACGAGTGGAGTGATACGTACCGGCCGCCGCGTACTATGCATATAAGCATATGCATAGTACGTGACAAAATCATGACTGCGACGACCATCCACAGGCGGCCCAATCACTATTAATAAAGCTTATTATTGAGTTTTTCTCAGTTTTCTCTGTCACTATCAGTCCCTCTCCTTTTCTCATGCTCTGACTGATCGTAGTAAATAAAATAAATGACTATATAGCCTCCCGCTAACCTAGCCTCTTGACTCTTTATTTATTTTACAACCCATTACAAGGATGTTTATCTATACACATCTTGTAATTAATTAGTCAACACAACTAATTATGCTAATCCGTGGACTTATCAAGGGTTGGTCAACATTGGAAAGAATACAGATGTAAATGAAAAAGGAGTTTTAGTAACCTTTCCTATCTTTCGCGCTGTTGACTAACCTATAAAATCCCTGATAAGTCCACGGATTAGCATAATTAGTCATGTTGACTAATTAATTACAAGATGTGTGTATATGAGAGATGAACGTCCTTGTAATGGGGTGTAAAATAAATAAAGAGTCAAGAGGCTAGGTTAGGCTATAAAGTAATTTCTTTTTATTTCCTACGATCAGTCAGAGCGTGAAGAAAGGGAGAAGAACTGATAGAGAAAACTGAGAAAAACTCAATAATAAGCTTATTAATAGTGTTTGGGCCGCCTGTGGCCCATCTAGGAGAGGAACAATTAACTGCGACGCAGACTTTGAATGCGGAGACATATGTGAGAGAAAAACATTTGATTGCGATGCAGACTTTGAATGCGGAGACATAAGCTTATGTGAGAGAAAACATTTGATTGCGACGCAGACTTTGAATGCGGAGACATATGTGAGAGAAAAACATTTGATTGCGACGCAGACTTTGAATGCGGAGACATATGCGAGAGAAAAACATTTGATTGCGACGCAGACTTTGAATGCGGAGACATAAGCTTATGTGAGAGAAAAACATTTGATTGCGACGCAGACTTTGAATGCGGAGACATATGTGAGAGAAAAACAATTGAATGCGACGCAGACTTGAATGCGGAGACATATGTGAGAGAAAAACAATTGAATGCGACGCAGACTTTGAATGCGGAGAACAGGTAGTTTTGGGCCACCGTACTGTGCCTTTGTGCGTGTGATTGTGTTGTCCAACGTGTTTGACTGCGTCAGGTCCGTCTTTTGTTCAGTTGTATCAATCCTGCCATACTATATAAAACTCACAGTGCAAGTGCTTGTTTGCGTCCTTCAGCGGCATACGTACAATTCCGGCGCGGCATGTCGGCATGTCCTACGTAATCCCAAATCATGAATCAGAGCACAGGCCTACGGAACGTTTCGTAGATCGTCGTCGGATGGGAAGTGACTGACTCTGAGAGGCCGAAGGCCGAACCTCGGTATTCTTATACAGTACCGAGGTTCGGCCTTCGGCCTCACATAGTCAGTCACCACAGGCGCTCCTTAGTTGGGTAGTCTGCTAAGTGGATCGATTTTCGGATCGATTTATTGATCCCGTAGTCGATATGCCCGCCACTGCAACCTAAATACTCACAAGGTGTGCAACACAGTCACTCAAAAAACACACCACCCGATTTGTAAACTGGCCGTGCGCTCGCACAAAACATTCAGAACTACACTCCCATATACCTAGTTGGATCACAAATTTAACCATCTCCTCAAAAAATCACGCCGATGAATGTGTTACTCGCGTCATCTTGAAGAAATCGGCCGTGTTTTGAGACCAAGCGCAGTGAAATGTGGCCTGCAGAATGATTCTACCATATGATGTAATTTTTTCCACTACTGATTGGCTAATCAACGGCCAAAACAAAGGTCATGGCAAAAAGTCACTGGTGTAGTATAGTTGAACCAATCAGCAGTGGAAAAAATTACGTCATATGGTAGAATCATTCTGCAGGCCGCATTTCACCGCGCTCGGTCACAAAACACGGCCGATTTCTTCAAGATGACGCGAGTAACACATTCATCGGCGTGATTTTTGAGGAGATGGTTAAATTTGTGATCCAACTAGGTATATGGGAGTGTAGTTCTGAATGTTTTGTGCGAGCGCACGGCCAGTTTACAAATCGGGTGGTGTGTTTTTTGAGTGACTGTGTTGCACACCTTGTGAGTATTTAGGTTGCAGTGGCGGGCATATCGACTACGGGATCAATAAATCCACGGTCCTTTTGTGGAGGGACCGTGATAAATCGATCCGAAAATCGATCCACTTAGCAGACTACCCAACTAAGGAGCGCCTGTGTCAGTCACTTCCCATCCGACGACGATCTACGAAACGTTCCGTGGGCCTGTGAATCAGAGTAGGATTTGTGAAGCTTCACAACCTCAATTAGATTTTATTGAAAAAAAAAATTTGCGGTTGTGGAAATGTTGTCACATTACCCGTACACTGTATTGAATTTGAAACGCATAGTATAGTTAGGCTGCAACGCACATGTATAGTTAGGCTGTATTGAATTTGCAACGCTTAGTATAGTTAGGCTGCAACGCACATGTATAGTTAGGCTGTATTGAATTTGCAACGCTTAGTATAGTTAGGCTGCAACGCACATGTATAGTTAGGCTGTATTGAATTTGCAACGCTTAGTATAGTTAGGCTGCAACGCACATGTATAGTTGGGCTGTATTGAATTTTGCAGCGCATGAGTATAGTTTACCATAAAGTCTGTATTGAATTTTGCAGTGCATGAGTATAGTTTGTCTGTATTGAATTTGCAACCCATACTTTGTTCTTTTCTACAAATACTATCAACAACCGGGGGGGGGGGGGGGGGTAACTCCCATAGATGGCTATACGGGGAGGGTCCGCGCGAAAGGGGTCGTTTTTTTGCACTGTTTGGTATCAGAAAGGGTATACTTTTCACGAGGTGTTGGTATGAGAAAGGGTCCGGTTTTAAACACAAACTGACATTTGTTAAAAAATCATGCTGTCAACACTGGAAACCCATGTATCTACATCCCAGATCTACCATCAATATTTCCGATCTGTCGGTTTGACTGTTGGTACATGTAGCCTACCCCTGGTACGCAAGGCGAGTGAGTCGTATCTGTATACGTATGGTATTGTATGGTATATCTGTTGGCGGGGTAGCGTGAGTTGCTATGCGGGTCAAAGGTCAACCCCACGCTACCCCGCCAAGAGATAGCTACGTTTCGACAACTAGGTATCAGAAAGGGTAGGTTTTTTTGCTCAAAACTGGTATCACAACAGTTTGGGTTTCCATGTTCGTGCGGAGCCCCCCCCCCCGTACTATTAGCCATGGAGTTACCCCCCGGGTATCAACAACAACAATAACAACAACAACAAACTTTACTGAGTCCGATTATATTTTTATTTTTCTTCATTTTTAATGTTTAATCATCATTGTCACCATCTGATCATCATCATCGGAGCCTATGTGTATATGACACAGTATAACCATAGAAATTTCAATAGGGCATCATCGGGTAAATACAGGTTGGGGAAGTTTCTCGTCCGCGGCGTTTGCTGCAGGAATTTACATAACAACAGTGAGGTTAACGGCGCGAAATCTGAACAAACCATATCGGCGTCATTAGCAACGAACGGTCCCTCTCTAGCTCTCTCATCATGTTTGAACTTTCACTGATTCAGCAAGTACCATAAGAGCAAGATCACGAGCAAGTAGTGACGAAATAACGATGGGTACCTGATGTGCATCCAATGTCAGTATCAGTATCATTAGCTCTGCATGGCAGGGCTTTGTGTTACCGGCGTTATACGGCCTCCCACCACAGGGAAAAAGAAGCCTTTAACGCCGGTAACACACAGCCCTGCCATGCAGAGCTACATCATTAGCAATGTCTGTCATTGAGAATAAACTTTACAGTACAGCTGGCTGGGTAGCATAGAGTGACAGAAAATGCGGCAAACGATGAAATATTTCCGACCATTAAAGATTGTAATTATATTTTCCTGAAAATTTAATATCTACTTGATCTGTCATGAAAATTTATTTTCAAGACACTGTAAAAAGTGTTATTTGAGTTACACAAGTATGGAGTACAGCATTATGTCATGGATATTGCCTGTTGATAACTTTTCCAGTGTTAAAAAATAGCTGTGATGATTTGCCAGTGTTGCAACATCTTTGAAAACAATCATTAGGCCTACATGAATGTTTTTGTGTGCAATAAAATGATTAATTTTTGCCTTTTAAACATGCAATAATCTCTTTTATTTGTACTACTTAAGGTACAGTGTACAGGGAAGTGATAAAGCAATCAAAATTAGCATAATTAGTGACTTGCGATTTGGGAATATTGCAGTCAAATACATCATACAACCAGTATTGTGACTTATACATGACAAAACTAGCGCTCAGTGGCTATTCTTTTTTCATTGAAAACTGAAGGTCAGTGTGCAAAATGTCATAGAACTTTAGATTTTCTTCTTTTTTCCACCGTATAAAGTGTCAAGAAATTAAGCTGTACTCTGGAATCAAATACTAAGTAGGAAAACATACAATCTGGAGTCATTCACTTTCTTCCCAAGTTTGTAAACATTTCTTGCACTTTGCTCACACAGTACAAGAGTGCAATTTCCAAGATGTCCACAATACAAATAAACTATGCAGTAGAGCTAGTTTCATGAATAAAACATTTTAAACTCTAGACTCAAGTTTCATTTATTCATCATTGACTGTATTATAAAGAACGCCAATTGCAAATTGATATTATCAAGCGAACTTCAGATAAATCAAATTTTCATATTAAGATGTAATCCATGATCTCATGGTTTTTAACAAAGTAGCACTTTCATAATTACATTTGTTTGCGATGAGATCTAATAAAATTCTAAGGAACAAAATCTTTGAAAACAATCTTTACATTTGTTTTTGAGAGTAATAAAATGATTTGACCTCATCACCAGTCATAGCGCTGCCAAAGGGTTTTGCTTTCTATTTATCTTTAGATGATTCAAGCAATATAGTATTATTTCTCTGTAAAATGATGGCATAGATGAGAGCTAGTTTGAGGCAAGTATGTTTGTTTTATTTTCTTTACATAATTGCATAATGGACTCAATAAGTGTGTATATTTCATCTAGGTTGTTGTCACAAAGACATCCAACTTGGTTGCAGACAATCCATACTCTTGTTGTTCTTAAAGGCATTCGTTGGCCCCAGATTGTCTCATCAGAAAATTTACCACCAAGATTATAATTTCAATGGAAAACAAAAGGCTATCACACCTCCATAATCCTCTTACAGACCAGAACAAAGGCGATCCCAGGGGTCGCCAGAAATGGCTTTAATTAAGTAAATGTTTTGAGGAAGAAAAGGGGAATTTTTAAAGGCCTTTGCCAGAGTCAGAGTGTCTCGCAGGGAAAGCTACTTATTAGATTACAATTTCAATGGAAAATTAAAGGCTATGACACTCCATAATCCTCTTATAGACTAAAACAAACTTGATCCTGGGGATCAAGTCTAGGGATCAAGTCCCTGGCCTTTATTAAAGATATACGTATAAACAAACAAACAAACATACCATATCATAGGACCATATAAACAACAAATATACAAACAAATAACAAATGTATACACACGTACACACACACATATATATATATATATCTATATATATATATATATATATATATATTATTATATATATATATACACACACATATATAATATATAATATAACATATCTATATATACATATATAATATATAATATATATGCTTGCATGTATGTACGTATGTATATATATATATAAGTATATATATATATACACATATATAATATAATATAACATATATCTATATATACATATATAATATATAATATATATGCTTGTATGTACGTATGTATATATATATATATATATATATATATACATATATATATGTGTGTGTGTGTGTGTGTGTGTGAGTGTATGAGAAAGCATATTGAAAAAAAGATTGACATATGACTGAACAGCTCATGCAACATATTCACACGCGATGGCAGTACAGTGAGTAGTGGTTCTGCCGTCGGATGTTCAATATGTTGCATGAGCTGTTCAGCCAATCATTTCAATCTTTTTTCAATATGCTGTTGTCTCATACACTCACACACATAGATTATATATATATATATATATATATATATATATATATATATATATAATATATATATATATATATATATATATATATTTAAAAACTATCTACTGTTGATTGACCAATCAGAGTGCTCAATCAGGGTGTTTTATCTACTCGTAAAGCCTTGGTCACCAAATTCCAGAAACGAATGACAGCGCCATAGTAAAGTACTGTCCAATCAAAAGTGAACATGTCATATTCTGTAGACATCTGGTACATTTTAATATTCAAATTTGGTAACACAGCGGAAACCAGCTGCAACACAAAATCTGCTGTGCCCTAGGGCATTTAAACTAGGGCATTTATAGGATGTTCCATTACATTGGAAGGCTATTTCACAAATAAAAGTTTTAATTCATATCCTAAACATGTTACATTGACAAAGGGGACGGTTGACGTAAACACATTGAAAACGAAAATATATCAGTTAGGGGCGATAGTTTTTAAGTTGGATAAAACCCTCGTACTCGGGCTCTTCTGGTATATAAAGTCCAACCCTAGGATAAAATGTCTCGGCCTGCGGCCTCGACATTTTATCATTGGGTTGGACTTTATATACCAGAAGAGCCCTCGTACTTGGCCTTTATCCTATACATAATATATATATATATATATATATATATATATATATATATATATATATTCATGCATGTATACATTTGTTTGTTTATTTGTCTGTGTATTTGTTATTTATTCAACGGTCTATGATATTGTATGTTCATTTGTTTATCTATTTGTTTTTGTTTGTCTGTGTGTTTACTATTTATTTATGTATTTGTATGCTTGAATGTATGTTTATAAATTTTTTGTTTGTTTATTCGTTTGTGTGTTTGTTTATTTGTTCGTTTTTCCTGACCCCCCCTGTGGTCACACCCCTAGGGAATTTAAGCTGGCATAATCAAAAGGACAGGAAGCAGTTAAGGTGCGTTTACGTTAGCTTATGAATCGTAAACGCCCGATTTCATGCAGAGAATTTCACTGGAGAAAATTTAAGGGGTATGTATTACCTCAAAGAGTCAAATATTGAAGGGAGAGGACATTGACAGAAAATAAATGTCCGCGTAATTTTTTTCATTTTTAGGGGGAAGGGGGTGGTTAAAGTCATAGTGTATTGTTGTATGATATTTACGTAACGATAAAAAAAAAGTACCAGTCTTGCGACTTTTACTGGTTTCATCACTCACGACACGACTCGCCTGCTGCTGAAGTTTTCAATTCTCAGCTGGTTTAGCCGTACAGGCCTGGGCATACAATAGAATAGTTCGTGGCTAGAGGGAGTCTACGTGCACCCCCCTCACAGGATAACAAACCTGTATTTTTCAGAAGCCTTGGGGTCCCTAGAATACGAAATGAAATTTTAACAGAAAAATACAGGGATGCAATAGCTGTTACTGTGATGTTTTAAAGGTTACTGCAAAATCACGATTTCGCTACCAACATGCATTTTCGTCAAATCTGTCTTCTTGTAAATCACCTGCTGAGCTTATTGTTCATTATAACCTCACTTGTTTGGTATCATTAGAAAGGCAGTTTATTCTTCTTTAAGATGACGTATTGTACTATGCAATGACTTGTTATCTTGTACACTGTACAGTTTTCATAAAATATGACCACTGAAACTTACCCCATACCCTAAAAGTTGATCAGGTGTATGAAATCTGCGGTTTTGTTGCAGAAGTATGTCACAAATATGAAATAAAACTTTCAACAGGAATATAACATGATTTAGTAGCCATTTGGATCATATTGTTAGGGTACCTATAGGTATCATGGCAAATTTGCTGAAAATACATACATTTGTCATATGGGTACCACTCCAAAAATAATCCAAATGGCTACTAAATCATATTATCTTCCCGTTAAAAGTTTATTTCATATTTGTGACATACTTTTGTAACAAACAAATCAGATTCCATATAAGCATTGCATTTTGTATTATGTGTAGCAAGACATATAAGCTGTAATTTTCGATTTGAACTTTTAGGGTATGGGGTAAGGTTTGACCCTATTTCATGAACACCATAAATAACATTGCATAACCATGTGTCTCCTTAAAGAAGAATAAATCGTCCTACTAATGATACCCCACATTAGCCAGGTTATGTATAAGTTAGGCTAAGTAGATGACTGACAAGAAGACTGGTTTAACAAAAATCCTCGTGGATCGCAAAATCGTGACTTTGCGGTTACCTTCAAAACACGACCGTAACAGCTATTGCATCCCTATATTTTTTCTGTTAAAATTCCATTTCGTATTCTAAGGATCCTAAGGCTTCTGAAAAATACAGGTTTGTTATCCTATTGGGGTGCACGTAGACTCCCTCTAGCCCACCGCCTACAGAACAGGTTATCGAAACACTGGTCCGGGAATCACAATCGTCGCGTGTGCGCGCGTGATTGGAAAGTACGCATTATACAAGGCGCGTGGCTGGTCGCGTGTCTCGAGATCTCATGTGTCCAGTCACCCAGTAGACTCGATTTTCAATTTACGATTGATTTGCCAGACTCGACTCGATGGTTCAGGCCAGCTCAGACAGACATCGCCGATCGCTGTCTGATTTTGAGATATCGATACTATGTTTGCGCTGAACAAAAGCAATTTGATACAATGTTTAATTTGGAACGGTGACCTCGCTCTGTGCCCCTAGTTCTGCACGTTATTTATGTGAGCTGGAACTAGCTTTATGATTGATCTTTGATGAAACTTTGAGTATTTTTTTTCCAATACAAAAAAAGGTAAATCTCTGTTTTATGTATGCTTGATTATTCGTATTAAAATATTTGATAAGACTAGGGTTGTTATTAAAGGATTGTGACAAGAGATTGGATTTTTGAATTTCACTGAAATGCTGACTCACAATACACTGTCGTCTATGAGAGGCACTCACCGGCCAACTGAAAATTGATAGTTTAAAATATATATTTTCTCATAAATATTGAAAAGAATAAATCGTTATTATCAAATATATTTTTTCATAATGATTAAGAACAATAAATCTTAATTATGAAATATTGGTATCAAATAACCGAGTATTTCATCTGGGTTGCGTTCTTTAGGAGGAGGAGACCTCTCCGCTAGCCTGACGGCCTCAGGGCCGGACATGCGCGCTGGGCGCGGCCGAGTTCTCCTCCTCCTAAAGGAAGCGCAACCCGGATGAAATAGGAACTCAGTTATGTGATATCAATACTTCATAATTACGATTTATTTTTTTTAAGTGTGAAAAAAATATAATATTTTAAACTATCAATTTTCATGCAGTTGGTTAGATTTAGATTAGAGTTAGATTTTGATAATTGATATACACTTTATACCATCGGTCACATATGTTTTTTTTTTCTCTTGTCTTTCATCAGTTTTAACTTTTCAAGCAGTGTTTCATCCAGAATGGCATCATCAGGCCCCATCGAGGGGGGGGGGGGATTTTCCCCCTTTACCAGAAAATTAACGGGGGATTTCACCAGTAGATGTGTTCTACTTGTGTCTCTAAGTTGTGACTGGCATCATTACATGGGGGGACCGGGGGCGGTGGCTGCCCCCCTTGACAAATTATTCGGGGTTGCAACATGTCAACAGAGGGGGAATCCCCCATGCCCTGTCTAGATGAAACACTGTTCAAGGTGTTTAACGTAGGATACCACTGCATCTTCTTTGCTTGTGAAGCTTGTCGATAATGTGTATGTATTTAAAAGAATCAACGTTTTTCGTCGGCAATTTCCTATTCAGGAAATATCAAATAAACATTAAATACAATACAATACAATACTTTATTGCTCAACAACACATTCAAGGAGTGCGGTAAGGCAAAAATTACAAAACTCAGCAAACACTGGATGATTAAAAGGTTTAGCTGTAAAATCGTCTTCTGTTAAAAGTGACCCTCCCCAAGATAAGTTTATTAAAATGACCGTCTCCCTTGGACAGTTTTCTAAATAGTGAACCCCCAATTCCCCGGCTAATAACCGCCTGTAATTACTGAAGGCTCCCTAAACCGGAGGGAAAATATCAAATGACTGGCATCCAGCAACACATAGCCCTGCCGCGCCGTTCTGGGCTAGAATTATCAACTCAGTGTATTCGGAAGAACGTCACACAATATCACTGATAAAAATAAGTTGCCATTGGGAAGTTGTACGCCCACACTATTTAATCCTCACTCAGATATGCGAAGAGGGAAAGAAATCAGTTTTAAAAATCATATTTAATATTGTTATTAATATTTAATATTTAATATTGAGATCAAACTTAATATTGTTAAACACTGGCTTCATATCGTACAACTGCCACATTATAATCTCACTAAAGAAGCTTTTCTGGAGCAAATGGTAAACAACACTAACAATAGATCCTGGTTTAACTGTTTAAGTGCTTTAATTAAAGACAATGGAATGGACTTTCTCCTTGATAAAGCTCCATCACTTAAACACCACAAAGTTATAACTGGATTAATGAAAACAAATTTAACAAACAATTATGAGGTCTTTTGGAAAAAAATTGATCACTGATGAAATAGTAAACTAAGAATGTATGCCAAATAAAACATAATTTTAGATTAGAACCCTACTTAACACAGTTACAAGGTGAGAAAAGAAAATTACTCACCAAACTTCGCATTAGCAATCATGATCTAGCAATTGAAAAAGGAAGACACACTGTTCCAAAAACCCCAATTACTGAAAGATACTGCAATCAGTGTAACACCAACAGTATTGAAGATGAAACACACTTTTTATTAGTCTGTCAGAAATACAAAGTCCAAAGAAAGAACTTTTTCAGTAAAATCAACTTCCCAAACGACAATACTGAAAACAGCTTATTTCTCTACTAACAAAACAAGAGTTCTCTTTTAATGAACAACTTGCAGATTATATTTTTACTTTATACAAACAAAGAAATACCTAGTTATATTTATTATTAGCTACTATTATTATACTGTAATACTTTATCTTTATTGAAGAAAATTTTAACTTATTTTTGTATCACACTTTTATTGCCACAAATGTGATGTAAATCCTATATTTACAAGCAAGCAATAAAATATTATTATTATTATTATTTAGATTACTCGGACTTTGTATGCTGTATCTGTGTATGTAGACATTCGCATTTGCGGCTTTCAATTCTGATGACAAAGCTATGAATATGTAAATACAATGCAAATGTTAAACCAATCCGGCGGAAGTTGCACACGGTCGAGTCCCCCATGATATGAGCGTACGGTATGCGGCATCAGGCATGTTGTCGGTAAACACCCGACTGTAAATACTTACTAATAAGTTAGTACAAGAGCGGTAACACTAGGTAAGTAGGCAAACATTACTCGGTCTCCATACTCTGAAAAATATTTTTGAATCGTAATGAATCGTAAACTGCCGATCACTTGAACCACAGACCTTGTTGTCTGTGTTTGAGCCTTCGCGATATTAAAAGTAGTAGTATAGGAAGCATGCGATTTTCGCGCCATACTCGGCCGCCTAGCCTCTCTCTCTCTCCAGTCTCTCGTGCTAATTGCTGCGAAAACGAGCCCTGCCACTCCTTGACGTGTTCTGCTGGGAGTTACCAAGCTACCCGAGTGGTAGAGGCTACGGATTCGCAGCAATCGTGCTAACGGAGATGAATAATTTCGTATCCCCAGTGTCACCAATGGGTGATCTTTTTCATCATGCAGTTTTAATACAAGAAGACACACCTGTTACTGTTATTTAACGATAAAAAAGATATTGAAGGAGTTAATACTTGTATTCGGGCCAATCACATTTCTGAACCCTTCTGAACTCGCACAGTTTTTAATTTTAATTTGTAAATAATGTGGTAGACGTTTGATTGCTCCGTATACTTTACATCGCGTACGACCCACACTCGGCCAAACCCACATCGCATCTGTTTAATAGAAAGTGCAACGTGCATTTCAAGGGATAGCCCTGCGTACCGTGCTGTGTGTTCCTGGCGTTATACGGCTTCCTGTAATGGGAGGCCGAACACACAGCACGGTACCCAGGGCTATTCAAGGTATTCAAGACTTTTGCATCGCCGCCGATTGTAGTTTGTACATACATGTATCTGATGTATGCACTAAGAATTATTGCAGCTCAATGATGGGTAAGACTTTGAGTTAGCTGCAAAATTGTAGCTCTACGGTGAGGCGGTCGGTGAGTTTTGGTTTTTGCGACCTCGCTCAACAATGCCGATGGCCCTGTTGCGTTTCAAATAAGCGCGACACACATACTGAGGCGTTTAGGTGTGACATCCCACTTATTTACTGCCTTTGGTTGTACCGATTTATATCACTATTGAAGACTGAACACTAAGGGTGCAGTTTGGATGCACTGTTCTTGCGATTGGAATCAGGCCCTCATCGCTGCAATACGATACATGTTCTCGTTACGTTCGCCTAAACGAAAGCAACTTTGTTCTCCTATATGGCGGCGCCTGTAATGATCGGCGATGATATTACGAGCGTATATTTTCTTGAAGAAATTCTTCAGGATGATGTTATTTTTGACATCAACGGTCGCACAGTACCGATGGTGATAGCTCTTTACTTTAATAGGAGAGAGAACGTTCTCAAAATTATTTCCTACAAACTTTATGATTTCCGGCAACATTTCGCCTATGCAGGACGACTTTTGAGATAGTTTTTCAAAGCGTTGCTCCATTTTTAACTCTGGCAAATAATGAATGTCACCTACCAGTAGAGCCAACCAAGCAGTTTTTAATTTTTATTTGGTACATAAGTAACAGGTTTTGTAGCGAGACGTTGCTGAACGCTTTGGCTTTCAAAGTATACCATCCACTTTTGTTGCCAGAGGGTAATGGATGTTTTGTTAACTTTAAAGGTAAGTGGGATAAACGTGCAAAACCACTTCTTGAAATATAAATAAGGTAATTTGGTGAAATGCAAAAAAAATAGCGATTGTTTGTTTGTTGTTTTATTTCTATTCCTGGTATTTTTCACATAGTGAAGCCATGCTTAAGGTGACCCGCAAGGTACTCAGAAGACATTAATGTTAATAAAGAAATATGAAAATTATTGTACTTGGGCCTCAGCCCAAGTACATTTGTTTCATTCCGTGGGAAAAAACTGTAAGGTATAACCATTCTGGCTGAGACCAGGGAGGGCAAAATGTATTGGCTTCATCTTTCTTGGCATAATAAATGGCGTAATGATGTTAACTGAATGGAAGTGCTGCTCTCAGCCAGTCTTGAATAAGTGAGATGTGAATATAAATGCTTCTCTATCTGAGTTTTTGCCACAAAATCTTCTGAATATAATCAAAATGTGCATCGAAATGCAACAATTAATGCACCCTCCGTTTACTAGGCGATGGCACGACCCTTGCTACACCCACTGGACGAGCCAAAGTGGGAGGGTAATTTCGGTTTGGTCGAACAGGAGGGCTCGAGACCAGAATTTAACATTTAAACTTGAAACATGTTTAATCACTGACAAGATGTGGATTAGTTTAATCAAAGAGAAAGTTTGAAAAGGAAAGGTTTTATATCCCGGACACAATGAAAAACATTACGACTGGAAACTGCACCCCCGGTTGAGAATAGTAATGCCCACAGCGATGGAGAACACTTATCCTTGAGCTGAGAAAACCAGACCATCATTTCGAAATAGAGCTGCAGATTCGAGAAGCTCGTTAAAAATAGCTAGGTACACCCCATAAAGGGGTGGTTTCGAGTCTTGAGGGCAAATTTCGCCTCCTTCATTTAGAAATCGTACGTTTGTTTTTCCAGGGGAACACATCATTTGACACAAAATTTGCATGAAAAGGGGTCGCCAGTAAGCACGTGGTCAAATCTGGCATAAGAAACAATATGAAATGTTGGGTAAAGCCAGTCCAAAATAAACTGATTTGAACTTTTGTGTTTTGTAATTTATACCACTGCAGTAACATGACTTTTTTTGACAACATCACACAATGTAATACGTTTTGAAACTGAATACTCCGACGTATTCTGTGTCCCCTTTGCTAAAAAATACGGTATGCCGATTACCATGTAAGGAGATGATGACGTCAAGACAGATTTGTAGTGCGTTTGGTCTTGGATGGTGCACGAAGTTTTGTCGAGGTAGCTTGTGTATTTATTTCCTAAATGGGAGATATTAGGGTCGATCTAAAGAAGGCCGAAAAATGTTATGATACTCTAAGCGAGCTGAACTCCAATGCGAATGGTTGGATAATTTGGAGGATGTCTAGACTGATCTCGTCTCATTAAGATTATTTGGCGGTCAGTATATTGAATTTCAACTGCGTCACAAGTTTGCGTCGAACGGTCAACGAACGATATTTTAGAAATCTGGAGACATGGCACATCGCAGTTTTATTTTAGTATTTTATATTTTACAAAAGATGTAAGAAGCAATGATTTTGTTGCAAATTCTGAAAAAAATATAGGAAGATTTGATCGCGAACACATTTTCACTTGGGGTCAACTAGCCCTGCGTACGATGCTGTGTGTTCCGCTACAGCTAACCGCCCCGCTCACCACAGCCCTGCAAAGACCCGTACGTTGGGTCGGTGACTTCAAATCCATTTTGGGACTTGACGTAAAAAGCCAAATTACTGCCGAAATTCAGCGTTCTTGGGCCCAAGTCGTATCCCAGCCTACCTCAGCTACTCGATCGCTTCCAAAAATGACAGTCTTTTATTCACTTCTCGTAAATACCGTCGATGTCGGCAACTCTCTCGCTGGCCCTGCGTACGATGCTGTGTGTTAGCTGTAGTACATAGCATCGTACGCAGGGCTAGGGGTCAACATGGGGTCGCAGCCATGTTGCCTCAAAACTTATTTCTGTCTGCACTCAAAACTCAAAAATGTCGCATATGAACCTGAAAAATCGATGTAATTTTGTCAAACTTCGGCGAAATTTCAGCCTATAGACAAAATTTCATCTAGGTAAGGTAAATTTACTGAAATTTGATCGACAAATAATCCTGAGCTTGAACGTGACAGCTCGCCTTCTCCGGGAAGTCATGCATCCGGCCAGCTGCCCATATGGCGGGTGCATGAGATTGTTTTCAAGCGACGGCGGCAGACCGTACGGGGCTCTGGATATGAACCTACCGCCGGTGTAGCTGTAATAACTGTTGCGTTGTTTTTAATCACCACGGACGAAGTCCGAGGGGACTTATAGGTTTGGTCATGTCCGTGCGTCCGTCGTCCGTTCACGCCTACAGTACCCAACCCCATACAGATGCACGTCGATTTGTTTTGGATAAGATCCAATATGGCCGCCAGGCGGCATTTTATTACGATTTTTCATGTATAGAGCCATAACTCAGACATGTTTCAACCGATTTTATTCAAAGTTGGTACAAGGACTTTGACCAATGTCATAGATATGCATGTCGATTTGTTTTGTGATACAATCCATATGGCCACCAGGCGGCCATTTTATTACAATTTTTTCATGTACAGAGCCATAACTCAGACATGTTTCAACCAATTTTATTCAAAGTTGGTACAAAGACATTGACCAATGTCATAGATATGCAAGTCTATTTGTTTTGTGATACGATCCAATATGGCCGCCAGGCGGCCATTTTATTACGATTTTTTCATGTACAGAGCCATAACTCAGACATGTTTCAACCAATTTTATTCAAAGTTGGTACAAGGACATTGACCAATGTCATAGATATGCACGTCAATTTGTTTTGTGATACGATCCAATATGGCCGCCAGGCGGCCATTTTATTACAATTTTTTCATGTATAGAGCCAAAACTCAGGCATATCTCAACCGATTTTATTCCAAGTTGGTACAAGGACATTGACCTATGTCACACATATGTACGTCTATTTGTTATGTGATACGATCCAATATGGCCGCTAGGCAGCCATTTTATTACGATGTTTTCATGTACAGAGCCATAATACTCAGACATGTATCAAGCGAATTTATTCAAAGTTGGTACAAGGAGATTGACTACTGTCATACATATGCATGTCAATTTGTTATGTGATACGATCCAATATGGCTGCCGTGCGGCCATTTTGTTACGATTTTTTCATGTACAGAGCCATAATACTCAGGCATATCTCAACCGATTTTATTCAAAGTTGGTACAAGGACATTAACCTATGTCATACATATGTAGGTCTTTCTTGTATGTAGGTCATTCTTGGCCATTGAGCGCTATCTGTATCAAAGTATTTTTATCACAGACCTAATTAATGAAGAGGACTCTATCCTCTCTGAGGACATGTAATCAAAGTACCCATTAACAAGTGGGGACTGTGTCATCAACGATGACTTGTTATTTATGATATTGTATGTATATTTGTTTGTGTATCTATTTGTTTATGTTTGTCTGCATTTTTGTTTTTTTAATTTGTTTATATATGTATATTTATGTATTTGTATGCTTGTTTATATGTCTGTGTATTTTTTGTTTGTTTGTTTATTTGTTTGTTTTTTCCTGCTTCCCCTGTGCATAGACTGGTGAAAAAAGTCTGGTAAACTTTCAAAACATTAGGTTGAACTGATCGTCATGTTGTACGTGTATATCAACTCAGGAATGCAGACTATGCAGATTGACCGCTGTCTCAGCATGCTTGATCGGTTCTCACACACAAAATAGCCCTAGGCTGGAGCGTACAGCTACCTTTTGGTAGCTCCATGGCTAGAGTATGATGACTTCCCCCCCTATTTTTGGATGTGCACGACTGTGCACTTTTTCAATTGTATAAACCATAGCCCCCACTACCCCAACACAACCAGCCAGGGAGTGGCAGGGCTACGGAACCGCAGCACCATGAACAAATGTTTCATGTTAAACTGAAAAGCTGCTGTAGATATTGTTGATGATTTATTTATGAAAACTTTAAATTTATACAGACTAAAATTCAGTTCTGGAAGTATCCATTGGTAAAGTCATCAAAAAGTTAGAGAGTACAGATGTTTTAAACAACCTTAGGGCCATCATCTACAAGTCTTGGACAGGGAAGGTCAATGCTCAGATGTATGATGATTTCATCAGAGCGCCCTCACAGTTATCAAAATAAGTGGGGTTTTTCTGTTGTTGTCAATATGCAACTGGCTTTTCGAGCAAACTAAAATTTTCCTGCACTTATCCACACTGCAAACCAACACTCAATTTATACAGGCTTACAAACAACCCAATGACAATGAAGCTTTCAGATAGCAGAGCAAACTGTTAAAGGAATCAGAAATTTATGATAAGTGTTTACCAAGTTGTGTAAATGTTGACTCTTCAGAGTTAGGATTGCAGAAAGGACCAAATGAAATCTGTCATTTTCTAGCACCTGTTGCATTTCACCAGAACAATTGTTGGTTGACTGGTTGGGAACAATACCCCGTTTTAATGCCTTGATAGTTCTTTCTCACATCATTTATCAAAGATTAATAAGATTTAGAAACATTCCATCGAATAGAACACCTCTTTAAGGTACATAAAAATATCAAACTGGTTTTACACACCAAAATATTGATCTATTTAACAGCATAGACAAAGTGATAACTTAGATAAACCCCAGTGTCTATCAACTATGGCCTATTTTTTTCACCCTTTTTGTTCCTTGCAGAAACTCAAAAATTAATAACTTTAAAGGGTTTGTTAATTCTTTTGTAACATCGTCAAGCAAATATTACTTTTAGATTAGTTTGTTAATGCCTTGATAATGATAGCCGGTTAAATTAAATTCCTTTCGGAACATTTTACAGGATTAGACTCAATATGAATATTACTGCATAGAAAGAAAATTAATGACTATTTCACATAATATTAAAAAAAGATGCAATATGGGTAACAAAACCTTTTAAAGTTGGACTCAAAATCATGTCAATCTTTTATTTAGTTCTTGACAACATTGCTGCATGTCAGGTCAATTGCATGCTCAAGTTATACTTGACACATTTTATCTTATCTGTCTGACACTGAATGTATAGCCGAACTTTGAGGGTGACAATATAGGGAGATGTTTTTGCCGTATTTAAGTACATTAAGAGATGATATGGAGACCAAATCCTTAAATGATGATTGGTCAGCGATCACTTTTGATGCTTGGATGCAGCACTGAAGTACAGTCACCTGATGGATGTACTTATCAGTGCATATGCAGACTTTTGAGAAAGCATCAGGACGTTTCTGCGACATATGTTTTGCTGAAAAGCATTTATATCAGAGAAAGATTGCACATTGAATTTGTTTACAAGCTTAGTATTGTTGTTGCACGTTATTCACTCACTGTAAATTCTACATGTCATAATGATTGACAGCTGCCATTTAGCTTTTGTAATGTTTTGTCAAAAAAGTAACTTCATGACTTAGAACGATACTGCTGTTTTTCCCACAATGTGAAATTTCCTGAAAACTCTCTTCAAACTATAATATCGGAGTCGATATTATCACTGACTACACGTTTTCCTAAAACATTGATTTGTTCAAGCATATCAAAGTTGCCACTCTTCTGTCTCTTGAATGTCTCAATGATGACAGCAAGTAAAACTATTATGGTTATGAAAAAAACCTGCGTACTGATTTTCTCTCGTTGGATTTCACCATAGTCTTTCTAAATTTATAGCCTTTACTGCTATTTTTCCTGTTAGTGTAATAATTAATTCACCAAAACATTGTTTTGTTTTGAAATATGCCCTTTTCTATGTCTTTGAAAAGGATATAGATATGTTGCAGGATTTATTTCAATAAGTTACACCTGAGAGTATCAAGATCGTGAAAAAGCTTTCAAACATTACAATTGGTGAGGACAGACACTTCTCTTGTATTTTATCTTGGTATTTCTTCATCAGCACGTTTTTCTATCTGTCGAGAACATTCGTTTCTCTACCCAAAATAATTCTCTTGAAAACCCTATTGAGTATGCTATAATTTCATATCGTAATAGTCAGTAGTGAACATTGGTCATCAGGTATTATTGTGTTCAATTGCTGTGACAGTTTTCCCTACAGTGAGAAAGAACAGTGCACTGAGAAACTTATCCTGTAGCATTTGCATAAATCATTGCATGAGTTCTTGACTTTATACATGTAAATGTACATGTAATTCTCAAAGTGTCTGTGCCTCATTCAATTTTCTGCCCAGTTTAAGCGTACTATCACATGCTCAAACTGGTACCAGCATTGCTATCGTCTCTTGCCTTTTTTATTCCATGTAAGGGCAGAATTGCTTAGTTTTGTCAAACAGTTAGCAATTGATGTGTTAATTACTGCTGTGTTGTTGGACCTGTTGCTCAGTTATTTTCTCACTCTTGACAGTCACTTACAGTTTTCCAGAATTTTTCAGACAAGGATTTTATTATTATTTTTATTATTATTTTTCTTCTTTCTTTCTGTTTCCTTTCCTTTTTCATATCATGTTTGATAGCTTTGCCTTGGTAGGGTGCTTTGTAACTGATTTAAGTGTTTGGATTTCAAATTTCACATCATGTTTTGCCAGACATGATGTGAAATTTGCGTTTTTAATGGTAAATTTGTTTAAATTGCTAGGACAGGGTTGTGGTGTAGGGCGCCCTCTTGGGGCCATCTCTGCCTTGTTCCAAGCAGTGCTTAATTCTTTTACCTGCCTTCACTTTTTCCAAGTTAGTGTTTCCAACCCATTTCTGTTTTCCCTCCCTCTTTCTTTGTAAGAACCTTGTATTTGTCAGCATTGTCAGAGTTATGAATTAATAACTATGGTTTGTTGTTGCAGGAACTCTCAGTGTTTGGCTTAGGACAAGTGGCAGCTGAGTCAGGTATTGATATGGACGCAGAATGCTAGTGGTGACCATTAGGAGATGTGTGAAATTTTGGCAGAGTTCCATTCATTTCAACTGGCTCCAGTTACCAGGTAATATCTACAACTTTAATCTGCTGTTAGGCCAACTATTTTGTAAACCACATTGTTTTCAACAGGATTGTCTGATTCACAAACAGATGAAAGTTGGGGAAAGGTTAAAATATCCTTCTCCTAATCTTCATCAATTCCATGAAACAAACTACCAGCTAATTCAATCAGCTCCTGACATTCATACCTTCAGATCTATGCTTAAGACTCATTTCTTCAAGAGAGCTTACCTGTAACCTAGAGTAAATTTAAGTGCCAGTGAACCGTGATTGCTGATGGATACTAGGAGCTATATAAATTATTTATCCTATCCTATCCTATCCCAAATATATGTGATCAGAGTAAACATCTTTCAGTCATCTGCATTGTTGACTTGTCTTTTTTGGTGTGTTGTGAATTGTATCACTGATTGATGTGCTTAATACTGTCTTTCTACGTGTCCAAAGTTATTTTTATGTTATGGTAAGACATATCTACTGTCACACATGGGGTATACTATGATTATCTTTTAATTAGGCTTTTGCATCTTCCTCTTAAATACACCACAGTCACTCCACAAAATGTCATCGTCTACATACAACAGAGTTACCGTATTGTATTACATATAATAGGTGTAACTTGAATTCACCTCTAGAGCTAGCTAACTGTCTTTCAGTATTGGAGGGTAACTGAGTATTGAAATTGATGCAATATATGATTTCATCACATCAAGCAAGACTGTTCATGGAAACTGTATAATCCTTCGCATCACTTGAGCACATTTCTGTTTTCAGTTGATAATTCAAGGAGTGTGTGGAAATGGATATACTGGAGACATTGCTATTGATGACATCTACTTCACTAGCTCTGGCTGCTCCATTCAACCTCCTGTGGCAACATCAGCACCACTAACATCAGCGTCACCTGTGACACAGCTCACAACAAGATCAGTCAAATACCGTAAGTCCTTGATCTATCCTATTACTCCTGCTAGCTCATCGGATCACAGAAAAAAGACCAACGGCCATGAAATCCTAAGTGAAGGCGCTGTCCATTTGAAAATATTTTATGTAAATGTATGTAAATTAGGTACCTTGAATTCTGATTGAGATACAGAGTCACAAATGTTGTTACATTGTTGTGGTATGAAAAGACCAAAACTTAAACATTGTTTGTTGATTGTTTTTTAACAGGGTACAGTGGGATTCAAGAATACGATGAATGCTTGTCCAATCCTTGTCAAAACGATGGCTTCTGTGAAAACCTGGTGAATGACTACAGATGTCAGTGTCCACTGGGTAACACTGGAGAGCACTGTGAAAGTAAAGTCAATCTCTGTGTGACTAGTCCATGCCATATGAAGCCACTCACAAGACCTGGGACACATGTATGCATGTGTTTGTAAACAGGGTTACACAGGTGAGAGAGTCATTAAGTGTTCTTGATAGACAACGAGTTTCATAACATATGTGTTGATATTCTGTCACCATGTTATTTTAGAAGTCAAATTTTGCCATATGGTACAACAGAGTTGTGCAAAAAAATAGCAAAAACCTTATATATATATATATATATATATATATATATATATATATATATATATATATATATATATATATATATATATATATATATATATATATTGGGCTCAAAATCAGCTACCAATATCCATGAAATGGTAGCCCACACGGACTACCAAAGCCTGAGACTTGAAATTCAGCCAGTACTTGGCATGCCATGTCCGTCTGTCACTTGGGGACCAGCTTAATGCAGTCAAACCCAGCTAAACAAAGAAAGGCCATACTCTGACTTTGTTATGCAAACTACAAAGACGACCATGTGGAACTTTGCAACAAAGTTTCTATATCTGGGCTACGGTACTTGAATGACAGGCACAGAAAATGAAAATGCATTTTTGTTTCATTTTGGTCATAATATATCAATCATAATTACACAGAAATTATATGCCTCCTCCCTATTGAAAGCCCATGATCTATTTTTAGCCATGCTACAGTATATCTCAGTGCTGAGGTCAAGTCGTTGTCATGACGATTGTCAAAATTTGCATGAACTCTGACAGTGAAACCGGTTGTCAATAGGTCACCAAACTTTCACTATTGTCAATTATACCTATTTCCTTGGGTATTTAAGGTGTGCTATATTCACGTCAAATGACTAGAAAATTCACTTTATGGGCAGAATCTTGAAACATAGCTTTTTATATCAGGTTAATGAAAAAAGATATCACTGAACTAAAATAGCTACAAACCAACCATTGTCACTGGACTACTAACTTCAGAAGATGGTAGCCCAAGTGGACTACCAGGGAAAAAAGTTAGCCCTATGTATATGTGTGTGTAAACATACATGTACGTACACACACATTTTTGTTTTGTCACATTTGTTACTGAATATAATCTAAAATTGCCGAGAGTAAATGATTCACACCTTCATTTGCATAAATTCAAAGGTAGACTTTACCAGCGTGAGAGACAGATACAAGTTGATAAAAATTGAATATTTAAGCAATAAAGCACACCCAGGGATGGTATACCTAGAGGTTTTGACTAGTTCACGACATATATGCACAAGCGATAGCGAGTGCATATATGAAGTGAACTGGTCAAAATCTCATGGTATACCGTCACTGGGTGTGATTTATTGCTATTATATCATAACAGTATATTGAAATTCTCACATAGAACGCCCCCAAAAAAAGGATTTGGGCTCTTGCCGAGAGCTTGCGTGTGTGCCAGCCGTGGTATATCGCCAATATACCATGGTTCTTTTTGCGTCTCGACCAATCAGATCACTGCATTTACGTGTTCAATATACTGGTATGATATAATATAATTTATTTCCATGATAAAGGTTTCATATCGTGCATTTCCACAGTGCAATACCACACTCAACAAGGGAGACACTCATTTGTCAATAACTGAACGTCATTGTTCATTACAGGAGTGAAATGTGAAATTAACATCAATGACTGTTCTCCCAACCCCTGTCATAATGGTGGGACAATTAAGGACCTCATCAATGGGTAGCAAGTGCTACTGTCCTTCCAAATTCACAGGACTCATGTGTTCAGGTAAAAAAAATAAATGTTTGCTAAAATGATATGAAAAACACTGACGTTATATGAAGTATGCATTATTTGAAATAGAACACACTTGTTTTCGGAATGAAGTTTCACCGTGTTCAGGATTGTACAGCATTTGCTTAAGTACAGCATTGCTTTCCTTGCAGAATTGCTTATTGTTCCTCTATCGGTCAATTCATTTTCAGTAAGTACTATATGTCACATGTCAATAAGAATAAACGTATTTATAAAACACCAAAAGAAAAATGTTATGATTGATTTCTACAACATTTAAACCATTATTATTAAGATCATATGAAAACATGGAATGCTAAATGTAAGTCAAAATCATATGAGATCCATCAGACTTGTTCCATATGTATTTAATGGACTGAAATTCAGAATTGTAAGACAAAGGATATCCTTGCAAGCAATTACTATCGGGCAGAAAACTGTTCCATAAGATTGCTATTGGATTTGTACACGACAACAGGACTATGACTTTGTCAAAAATTGCCACCAAAGTTCAGTTGATTCGAGATGAGTCCAAATTAGCTTCCTGTAGGACTTTATCTCATACTTTGTTCCTGTAGAATATGTTTCTATATTAATACACCTGATACAGTAAAGTCATTGTAACAGATACCGGTTGATTCTTAATAATATTCTGTGCCTTTGTTTGTATGACATTCTGTCCTCAAAACTTGTAAATTTTAATGTTTTTGTTTTGGTTTTGTTGCACAAATAGAAATGACATTTGATAGTGAACCTAATGTGACAGAACTTCCCCCAAATCATAGCCAACACATCAAGACGTTGTACATCGTCAGTGGTTGCCTAGGAACAGCATTCTTCATAGTCATCATCACCATGGTAGTGTGTGTCAATTACAAGGACCTAGTCCTGGGGCATACGACTGCTACACAGACATCTCAACACCAATAAAACCAAAGGATAAAAAGAGTAGTATCAAGTAAGTTAGAATATTGATATATTTAAGGAAGAATATGCCTTAGGGACAGATATTTAGACTCACAAATTTTTTCAATTCTTTTTTGACCTAACACTTTTGTGGACTCGGGAGAGATACCGGTTATTCAGACTCACAAATTTTTTCAATTCTTCTCTGACTGAACACTTTTGGTTGGCTTATATTAAAGTTCAGTGGAAGTAATTATTTTTCACCATCTTAATTTTTCAAAGACCGAAATTTTATTCTTCCCCATTGAGTACAGGGCTGCAGCCATTTTGAAATTCAAATATTGATTAATGTTAGCTAGCTTGTTTCTCTTGTACCATACTTTGCACAGTGACCCCTGATTTTTATTCTGGATTTGGACATTGAGTCTATGATTTGAAGAAGAATGGTTGAAAATTTCACTGAGGAAACCTTTTGGCAAGAAGAATCTCAAGCTGTCAGTGGATCTGTCAAGTATCAGTAAACCACGTCCATCAGTGCAAGCCATCTATGAAGTCACTACAGTGGATTACAAGTCTGACCCCATGGAACCGTTAGTTACATCACTGAAACCAAAGACTGTGTAGAGACTGCCCTCTATGGCAAATTATAGATTTACCATGACAGCACAAAGTTCTCAATCCTTGCAGAATCTGATGTACAATTGGGAGGGGGGGTTGGAGGTTGGGGTTACCGTCTGATTTTATATTGATCCAAGTTACAACATTGAAGAAATGTATGTTGAAGAGATGTATTTAACATTCCCAACAAAGCCTGAAGACAGCAATGTCAACTCCTCACCTCACTTTAAACATCTGTAGGAATATAAAACTGTTTTATCATGTATCTTTCACATCTTAACATCAAGTTAAATAAGAATGTCTGCATGTTGGATAACTTAAACGTCAGATACTACTTTCTTTATGAACCATCTTCGTGGGTAGCAAGGCACACCACATGACAGTGAATTAATCTCCACAAAGGTTCCACCGACACGTATTGGGACTTAATTAAAACTGATTTCTCACGAATCTATCAAATCTGAAGTTCGAATTAGGCAAGTATTGCTGAGCTTAAGGGAAGTTGAAGATGCCAGGGTTCTCTTCGCAGATTTTTCATCTGCCTTCAATACGATACAGCCTCATATTCTCGCCAACAAACTTATCTCGAATTTTAGGCCCGATAATCAGTTGATGTTATGGGTTATTGAATTTCTAACAAACAGATCTCAACGAGTGCTTGTTAATGGTCGACTGTCAGATTCTTTAAAAACATCTACTTGTTCTCCACAGGGTTGTGTTTTGTCTCCTCTGCTCTGTATACTGTATACAGATGATTGCAGAATTATGAAGGTCGACACATTGTAAAATTTACAGATGATTCAGCTCTCGTATCGCTTCTCGTAGGGCCTGAAGAACAACAACATGGTCCCGTCCAAGACGAGTTTGTTAATTGGTGTGACAATTCATAGCTGAATCTGAATCTAGCCAAAACTAAGGAAATCGTTTTTGACTTCAGGAGACAGAAAAAGAAACCTGTGGAGAGCATTATTCCTGAACAGGAAGTTGAAATTGTTCAGAATTACACCTATCTCGGTTCGATTGTTGATGACAAATTGAGGTGGGACGCTAACTCAGAGGCGATTGTAAAAAAGGGGGAAACAACGTTTGTTTTTTCTACGGAAATTGGAATCTCTTTCAGTAAATAAGACAATTTTATCCCTCTTTTAAGTCTTTTATCGAAAGTATTGTAACTTTCTCATTTATCAGCTGGTTCCAGAGTTTAAGTCAACATTACTGTAAGTTCAAAGATTATTGGCGCACCACAGAGGAGTATTTTATCATTTTACAAGCAACATTGTCTGAGGAAAGCACGTTCCATTTTAAATTCAGATCATATTTTAAATTCAGAATTTCAACTGCTTCCCTCTGGAAGATGTTTTAAGTATCCTGTTTGACAAACCAACAAGAATTCTTTTATCCCTACCTCTGTGCGGTTTCTAAATGATGTGTCTTAATGGTCGTTGTGAGTTGTTACTGTATTTTATTTTAGTTTTAGTCTAGTAATTATTGTTTTGTTGTGTTATTTTGTGTGTTGTCAGCCAAACTGAATTGCCCTAATGGGATGAATAAAGTATAATTGAATTGAGTTGAATTGAATTGTCTCCATGAATAATCAAAGCACTCCGCATGGCAAAGATTTCATGTCCACAAAGGTTTCACTGATATTTATAAAAAGTTTAGACATGCTCCAAAACAAAATAACAAACCAAACCAAACAATTTTCTACAATGAAGATCATTGACCTTACAAGTTCAATGCAGTAAAAGAGTTTGAGGCATACCTTGCTTTACTGTTCTTTGTCCCAATCAATTTGAGGATAATATAGAACCGATGTCCGATTGCTTTGTGGCTAAATGTCCTCTAGAAAGAATTTAACACTCTTAGTTCTTTGATTTTATTAAAGTTTACGTACCTGTTGAGGTTTTCATCCCAAAATTGACCTGATAGGCGGCTGCATATTTAAAAACGGTCAGTGATATACTTAAATATCAGGTATATCTGTAAAGCTAGTTTATTCACATGAATTTGAAGAGGAAAACAGGGAAAATTCGGCCAATTTGGGAACTTTTTGAGCTATGTTGGACATTGGGGGCTAAGAACGCCCTCACACGGCCGACTACTGGACTCTGCTTCCTTGCAGTGGACAGCATTTTCTGACACCAACTCCTTTTTTTTTGAAAAAGATAAATTTATTTCAACATAGTAACAAATAAAACAAATCTACATAACTGTGAATGCATTAAAATTACAATGCGTCTCGTCTGAAAAAAAAACCCCAAATAATTAGCAGTTTAATTACAAAGATCATCATATGAATGCATTCAGGATGCATTCTTCTCCTTCAAGTCTTACAAGGCTTGAAAACTTTGTGATAAAATCCTCAGTTTTGTTCATCATCTTATAAGTGAAATACAATGTATTCATCCATGAGGAGAGATAACATTTTAATTGCATGACATAAGATTGAAGTCATGTTGGACTTTGGGGCTAAGAACGCCCTCACACGGCCGACTACTGGACTCTGCTTCCTTGCAGTGGACAGCATTTTCTGACACCAACTCCTTTTTTTTGAAAAAGATAAATTTATTTCAACATAGTCACAAATAAAACAAATCTACATAACTGTGAATGCATTAAAATTACAATGCGTCTTGTCTGAAAAAAAAAACCATGAATGCATTCAGGATGCATTCTTCTCCTTCAAGTCTTACAAGGCTTGAAAACTTTGTGATAAAATCCTCAGCTTTGTTCATCATCTTATAAGTGAAATACAATGTATTCATCCATGAGGAGAGATAACATTTCAATTGCATGACATAGGATTGAAGGGAAACTTTAATCCCATCAAGAGTAACCGAATTTCGAATATTCCAAACTGTATATTTTACAAAGGAAGTAATACAGTAAATAATGTCAGATGTTGCATTATTATCATTTTCGATTCCTGCAATTGCTAATCTTTTGATATTGATATTATTATCAAAGTTGTGTTCTCTGACAAAGAAAGAAATACATTTCTGCCAGATTTCTTTTACATATTTACACTCAAATAAGATATGTTCCAGTGTTTCTTCTTGGCCACAAATATGGCATTTCCCATCACTTAAATTGAAAGTTTTGGCCAGGCTTCCTGTGACTAGGCCTCGATGGAAAATCTTCCAATTTAAATCATTTACTGAATTGCTGACAATTCCTGTTGAATTAAGACGGCTGAATAAAGTAGCTTTGTAACTGTCAGTGAGAGTTAGATTCTCAGCCCATTTTTGACCAATTTGACCTTTGACTGCATGCCATTTCTTATCAACTAATTTCCAATAAAGTGACTTGGTTTTGACATCACTTTTTGTCAGACCATAATTCTCTAAGTCTAAAATATCATAGTTCTCTTCATTTTGGATGTTTGAAGTGATGATTTGTTTCCAGGAATCTGGAATAGCATTGAGGAGTGTTTCATACTCTGTCTTAATTTCCTCTTGCACATGTCTATTTGTACCTCCTCTAATTTTTGCAATTATTTCCCATTGTTGAAGCCAGTCATTCCTATTATCATTCCAGATGTCCTTAAGCCTTAAAATTCCACTCTTTGACCATTTTTCATAAAAGAGGACACTTCCTTCATTCTTAATATTGTCATTATACCACAGAACTTCACTAAGAAGATTCCGTTTTGATGTTGGTAAATTCACTCTTGTAAGTCTAAGTGACTTCCAGGTATTTAACATATCCCCATACACCATTGGGTTCGTTTGTTGTTGACTTTGAAATTGAGATGGAGGTAGTGATAATCACTATTCAGTTTATTGTCATAATTCGCTATGAAATATTTTGATAAGCTGGCCCATTTAGGGGTCCCTTTATCTGGATTTTTCTCAAATAATTTCATAAGCCACTTTAATTGGAGTGCATTAATTTTTTCTTCAATGTCAACAACTTTTTTGCCACAGTCATCATATCTTTGAATGAAAATGCCCCTTTTTATAACTTCTCGTTTGCCTCTCCAAATAAAATTCCATAATTTACTATTTGCTTCATTAATAATTTCCTTAGGTACGTGATCAAATGATGCCAGGTACCATAATTTTGATGCAGCCAGCATATTAGCTACTATTGCCCTGCCTTTAAACGACAGATTTCTAGTATTCCAGATCTTAAGACAATTCGTAAATTTTTCCATCACTGTTTTCCAGTTTTCTCTAGATGTGTTACTGTTTCCAAACCAACTCCCAAGATCTGCAAAACCTTGTTTGAAAAATCGATCCCTTCCACTGAATCAGTGCGGTTTTTAAAACTCCCAGCCCATAAACCTTTGGATTTCTTTTTGTTCAGCTTTGCACCTGTTGCTTTTTCATATTTGTTGAACATTTTCAACGACACCAACTCCTGTTGGAACTTTGGGTGCTAAAGAACGCCCTCACATAGGCCGACTACTGGATCTGCTTCCTCTTGCAGTAAGACAGCATTTTCTTACATCAACTGCTTACTTCACTTAAAACGTTCGTAGGATATAAAACTGATTTTATCACGTATCTTGCACACTTTAATCTTCAAGTTTAATACGAATGTCCGCATGTCAGAAAAGTTAAACTTATGCTTGCTATCCTTGCTGACTATCTTCCTTGGTAACCAAAGTACTCTACACGACAGTGAACTAATCTCCACAAAGGTTCCACAAGATTGAAAAAAGTTAGACAGGCCAGAAAACTAAAAACAACAAAGAAATCAATTTTCGGGAATTTAAAATAATGGGGTCACTTAGGGACATGACCTTATAATTTCACAGGAGTAAAAGAGTTTGACGCATTCGGTCAACTTTCTGCACGGTCTGCTTCTCTATAATTATATTTTGTTTCTCTCAGAAATCCCATCGACTGGTAGTAATCTTAACTCATTTATCGGTTTGAGCAGTGCATTGTTAATCTATTGCACTGGCATACAAAAATAAGGTGAAGATGAAAATCCTTTTATTTACTCTTATTTTCCACCTACTATCATGATTATTTTCAGAGAAAGTATACTTGACAACTGAAATTGTACATCTGTCTTTGTCAAACCTTTACGGCTGATCGTATGACGTCAAATTGGTCTGTGCAGTGTATCTGTCAGCTGAGTCTGAACTATCTTTTACATACTTAGGAGTAACTCTTAGACCCTGTCTTGTGCTTTTCTGTACACTATTTCAGCTCCATGAAAACTTCTTTCAAGATTGGAATAATCTCTCTGTAGCTGTTGTTCGAGCTTTGCGACGTCCATTATATAAGCATTAAAGAATATATCAGTCAAGGCAAAGGGCTTATATAACTTTTACTTTACTCCAAGTCTGGTTCCTCGTTTCTTAACAATGCATGATGGGCGTCATATATGAGGGAAATATCTCTAGTGTGCGACTCAATTACTATATAATCGTAAAACAAGATTTTCTGTAATTTGAAATTCATGATTTTTGAGGAGACATTTGGGGACGGCCGTTCAAATAAATCTCTTCTTTTATGATTTGTAATGAGCTGCTGCCAATAATTCCATAATTATCTACACATAATCATCTTTCGACTTCTCATCACTTTCCCTCTTACATCCAGGGCCATATGAATGCGATACCATTATCCATGTACACTTCTTTCAAATCTTATTCCTAAAGCATTGTGGGCTATGTAATTGCGTTTTTCTGACTGCAACCTCTCAACAAGTTTGTAGAGTTCGTGAAGCTTTCATGCTCGTACACTCACTATCACACATCGCACACGAACTTTATCGAAGCAATGAATACATCGCTTAGATGTAATAAATGAATACCGGTATCACTCCACACACACGCATACACACTTACTCGTGCTATTATATACGTCGAGCACTGTACCACAATCTCATGTATATCAGCCGAGGGATATCACAATAAGAAGCCACAAAGCACACCAAACAAGGTATACTAATCTAACCAAATTTAACGACGAGTTTCACAATCGGGCGAGCTTTATACATCGCATACAGTATCTCTTGAAACTTCACCGCCCATTTCAAAGTACACGAAGTGCGGTCATTATGCCTCATTTATGCACACTTCATACAAGAAGTGGTTTTATGAGGTGTTTGTGAAGGCGCACAATCACCACATATTTGAAGTGCTGAAATTCCCAGTATACTTATAATATAATATAATAATAATAATCTTTTATTTGCTTTTCAAGGCCACCGGTCCGTATATGCAAAGGGGGTACATTTAGAATTTTTTTCCAAAAGAAAAATACTACAAAACATATGAGTAGAGTGCATAACAACATATATCAGAAAAGACTATGAATAGACTCGCAACTGACAAAATACGCAGATCACATCACTGTGAGTAAACGTACATTACAGCTTTTTCTCGAAGTCTGAAAGCTCTGTGGACAAAATTACAAAGACTGAGTAGGTCATCTGAAAGAGATGACCTCATAAACCTTACAAATTTACAGAAATCTGGTTCCAGAAACAAATCCTTTGGCAAGTAACGAAGTCTCAAATTATTGTACAGTGGACAGATTACAAGAAAGTGGTATTCATCTTCTACCGTATTTGTGTTACAAACTTTACAAAATCTAAAAGCTGGAGCAATGTTATCTCTTCTGCCTTCTTCCATCGCAAGAGGGAGTACTGAACAGCGAAAATATGTAAACATTCGGATAGCTTGGTGATTACAACGAAGGTACATATATTTCTCAGGCTCTAGTAAACTTTTGAATTGGATATACGTACGGAGTTTGGGTTTCAGTGAAACCTTTTCGAGCCAACGTTGTTTGTATACATCTTTAACTCTATTTTGTGAAAATAATACTTGTTTTATTGTAGTTTAAATGGGCCGGGTTCGAGGCTGTGAGTGGGACGGTCTCCGGACGAGGCCACTTAATAGTTAATCAGTATTGGCTTCGACCTCAGAGCGTTCCCCACCCTCCCTCCCTATTCTACTAGCTTGCAATTGAATTTGTTTTCTTTCTTCTTCTTCTTTCTTTCTGCTTTTCGTCTTTAGAATATGTACCTTATTACCCCTAGAGTGGCGGAAATCGGCTCATAGCCTGTCAACATCGGAATAAAGTTGTTGACCTTGACCCCCAACACTTGTGTCTGTCTGTATGTTGTCAGTATAGGCATCATTTAACGAAGAAGATGTGCAGAAAATGATTTTATTACCAACTTCCTTGGAAACCCAGGCAAACCCAAATCCGAACGAAAATAAAATATCCTTTACAGAAGTTGCCCAAGTATTTCTACCCATGCTGTCTAAATTACACAGCATCAAATATGCCTGTCTTGGAATTCTATGGGATGGCATTTCGAGGAGTTTTAACCAGTAAGCGATGCAGCGTTTTATGGTGATACAATAGATAGGGAGACGTCCACATTCTCCAATTACTGCTTCTGTAGTAGTGTGTTTAGGTACTCCCAACAGGAGCCTACACCACCTCCTCTGTACATTCTCTAAAACCTCAAAATATTGAAATCCCCAAATTTCTGCCCCATATGATAAAATTGGTACAATCATTGCATCGAATAATTTAAAATGAGCATTATATCCAGAAAATCTAATTTCCGTCTGGAGGCGGACAATATATTCAAAGCCTTACTGGCTTGATAAGCTAAAGTGTACACCGCTTTCGACTAAGTATTCCTTGAAGAAAGAAGAAGACCTAAGAAGGAAAGACCTAAGTATTTGTAATACGAGACTATTTCAAGCATTTCACCACGGAAATACCACTTTTCTAAACGAGAGGGATGACCCCTTTTCGAAAAATCATAACCTTCGTTTTGTCGAGGTTAATCTCCATACGCCATTTTGTACAAAATGCAGAAAAAATATCAATTAGACGCTGGAGATTTCTAATCGAATCGGCAAATATTACCGCATCATCTGCATACAGGAGGTCAAAAAGGTCGCACATATCTTGTGTTAGCTGAATACCCATTTGACCAGATGACATGAACATATGATTGAGTTCTTCAATAAAGAAACTAAATAGTATTGGACTGAGAATGCATCCCTGTCTCACTCCAGCTGAGCATTCAAAATACTGAGACGATACATTGCCAGCCCGCACACAAGATTTGATACCACTATACATAGAATGCAAGATTTTAAATATTTTGCCTTTCATACCCAGTGACAAAAGTTTATATAACAAAAGAGAGTGGTTAATTCTATCAAAGGCCTTTGAAAAGTCGATAAAGAGACAGTAAATTTTACCGCGTCTTAGGCTTAAATATTTTTAATGATAGAGTGCAGAGCAAAAATATTGTCAACAGTACTATGATTCTTTCTGAACCCTGATTGGCAATCTGACACTATATTTGAACTGTCCGACCATGTGGTTAAACGAACATTAGGGACTGCGGTAAAGACTTTACCAAGAGCATTTAGGAGGGAAATACCTCTGTAATTATTGGCGTCCCCCGTGTCTCCTTTTTTGAATAATGGGATCACAATGGCAGAGGACCATTCGGAAGGGAAAATACCAGAATCGAAAATTAGATTGAATAATTCTACAAGCACTGGTAAAATTATATCTTCAGTAAACAGTAAGAACAGTAAAACTCATTGGGTATGCCATCTGGACCGGGCGCTTTCCCAGATTTCAGCTTTTTCAGACATTTTAACACTTCATCTTCAGTTATTGGAGTATTTAAAACGTCATTTGTATCATGATCGATCTCCTTTGGCCCATCCCCGCTTACATAATTAGCCAATTGATCTTCGACAGATTGCAAGAACTCCAAACCCCCCGACTTTAAATCGTTGCATTTCTGTACAAATCACTGAAATAGTGAAACCATGTCTGAATGTCAATATCACTCGTAGAACTTTTCTTACGGCCAGACACTGACTTTAAAATGGTCCAAAATTCACCCGAATTATTTAATGCAGCCTCTCGAAAGCGATTTCGAATAGACTGTTGATAGTTTGCCTTGCAGTTCTTGCAAATCTGCCTGAAGGATTTTTCGCAGTTTTATAGTGATTTATAGTGAATCAGAGCACCCCAGTTGTCTAAAAAACTTTAATTTATCATAAACGCTATGTTTAGCTTGTTGGCAAAGATCGCCAAACCAAGGTGGCTGAAAAGTCGTTTGTTTCTTCTGAGAGCTCGTCTGAATGCGCCCATCTGCACCTGCTACCTTTAAAGCGTCATTCAGGATATGAATAGAACGACTTATGTTTGGCAATGCCCTTTTTGAATCTTCCAGCAGATTGTGCACAGAAGCAGAACGTAAATTATCACTGAAATGATTTCTACATTTCTCAGTCATACGGTAAACTATAGAATTTGAAACAGTACCAACTGGACAGTTTGTTCATACTTACTTGAGTCGTGTTGACAGGAGTATCGACAACAAATATGTTACACTTCGTGCATATAGAAAGATCAACCTAACAACATTCAGAAATGATATGCTATTGTCTGCTCTTTACGACCCAGTTATTTTGCAGAGTAGTAATCTGGATACGTTGGTTTCCACATATAATAGTGTATTAGGCAAACTCTTAGATAAGCATGCTCCAATGGTTTCGAAACGAGTAACAACTAAACAGAGTTTACCCTGGCTAAATGAGCATATTACACTTGTCAGAAGACTGAGGAGACGTGCAGAAAGAAAGTGGAGGCTGCATCAAACCGTAATCAGCAGACAAACTTTTAAATAGTTTAGAAATCGCTTTTGCCGGGAGCTTGATTTTGCTTGCTCTGAATATTACAGAAACAAAGTCAATGACTGTCATGGTAATCAGAAAAAGCTTTACGGTGTCATTAACTCATTGCTAAAACCAGCTTGTATTACACCTTTACCAGATCACTCCACAAATTTTGAGTTAGCTAATAGATTCAACAGTCATTTCTTAGATAAAGTTGACAAAATCATAGATGATCTTGATTGTCAAATGGGAAGATATGTACTGACAGGAAGGTGTACTTCTAGAGTAATTACTCGGAAATTTGAAATTTTCCAATCAGTCACGGCTGATGAAGTAAGGAAGTACATATTAAGATCACCATCAAATCATTGTAAGAGTGACCCCATTCCAACCATAGACCCTCGAGAAAAACAACTTGGTTGCTCAAAGAGTGTGTTGAAGAATTACTTCCTATTATCACCTGTATGATAAATTGTTCTCTTCAAAATGGCATTTTTTCTGATAGCTGGAAAGAAGCTATTGTAATACCATTGTTGAAAAAGCCAGGTGCTGGTACCATTCTCTCCAATTACAGACCAGTCAGTAACTTAAGTTTTGTATCAAAGCTTGTTGAGCGGGTCGTTGTTGACAAATTAACAGCTCACATGCAAGCAAATGCCCCATTACCTGTATCTTATCTGAGTAATAGAACACAAAGAGTACTGATATCTGATAGTTTGTCTGAAAAGCGTGGTATCAGATTTGGTGTTCCACAGGGATCTTGCCTTGGACCGGTTCTGTTTACAGCTTATTCAAGTACATTGTTCCACGTCATAAACAAACATTTATTATACAGTCATGGTTATGCAGACGATACACAGCTGTTGAAAGTGTTTGCACCGAGAGCTGATGATGAAACCACAGCTCTTGAATGTGTACAAAACTGTGTTTGTGATATTCAAAATTGAATGTTGGAACATAGGTTGAAACTTAATGATAACAAAACAGAAGTTGTGAGTTTTGTTTACACAAACAACAGCTCGCAAAATTAACTTGTGACAATGTTCAAATTGGTAATGACAGAATCAAATTGTTAACAAGGTTCGTAATTTAGGAGGATATCTTGATTCGACCTTGTCGATGGAGCACCATGTCAACCAGATTTGTAAAAAAGCCAGTCACACCTTATACAACCTCCGACGTATTCGTCATTATTTGAATCAAGACACTACTGAAATTCTTGTTCACGCTCTCATTAGCTCCCACCTCGACTACACCAATTCAATCTTATACGGCATGCCAAATCAGCATTTTAATAAATTACAACGTGTTCAAAATGATGCAGCAAGAGTACAGTGGAAGTGCATCTGAGAAAGTATGATGGTGTGACTGACTCACTGATCCAACTACACTGGCTTCCGGTGTAATTTCAAAATTATCTTGCAGGTTTTTAAGGCTCTAAATGGTATGGCACCACAGTATATTTGTGACTTGGTAGAAAGAGTCAGCGTTTATAGGTATAATCTGCGGATAAATTCCGGTATGAATCTTGTAGTATCAAGATCTTTCAACAAGTATGATGATCGTGCATTTGCAGTCTGTGGTCCAAGGTTATGGAACTCACTCCCACTTGAATTAAAGTGCATAACAGAAATTCAACCTTTTAAATCAAAATTAAAAACATTTCTTTTTAAACAATTTTATCAACTGCACTGATTACTTTTTAATATTATTGGACATTTTATGAGATTTTTGTTTAAATCTTGTTTTGTATTCTTATTGTTTGCATACTTTTTATTTTTTTACTTGATGTAAATCGCTTTTGAATACTTTATTGTAGAAAAAGCGCTATAGAAATGTATTAAACATTAAACATATACTGTACAGGTAGCTTTCTGCAACGAACAAAGTTATGAAATATCAAAATTGCATGCGAGAGTGACGTCATACATTTTATATCATCTTCAACGGGTGTGGGGGGGGGGCAATAAACGTGTTTCGAGTGGTTGTGGGGTCTTATTATTTTGACGGTGATGCAAGAAGAATTTGTCGGACCAACCTCGGCTATAGTGACTGAACACTCTCTTATTATTTAAGATGAGATTCTCTTGCTTGGACCGCAGCATTTATTTATTTATTTATTTATTTATTTATTTATTCGGAAGACCAACAGGAATAAAATCCCAATTACAGGCTCCGCTCGACATAAAAAGAAATACAAGCACAATCACACAAAATAAACAATAAATACAATATATACAATAAAAGCAGACAATTGCGATTCACAAACGAGATCATGTATAAAAATAATTCTTTACACTAGTTTTAAAAAGACTAAATCTGTCAAAAATATCAATATTTGGATAATATTTTGCAATTTCGTTAAAAGTGGACAGAGCACGTGGAATGAAAGAGTACTTGCGAATATTAATTCTGGTTGCTGGTACCCGAAACGGACAGTTAAATCTTAAAGTTCGTTGAACATTCAGTGGGATTTGTGTTAAATAAGAACTGTTAACCACAGAATGAATACATTTCTATAAAAAACAGAGATCAGAAACTTTTCTACGATTAAAAAGGGGAGGTAGTTTGAAAAATGTGCATAATTTTCTATACTCTGAAGAACAGTAAGGTATGTTTTGTTTAAAGCATAAGTATCTGATAAATTTCTTTTGAACACGTTCAACTTTATCAACTAGGTTCTTTGCCATGGATTCCATATAACAGAACAGAAATCGAGGCAGCTCCGTACCAAAGAAATGTACAAGGCCTTCACCGACTTTACATTATGGAAATCTTGACAGTTGCGTTTTAAGAAACCTAGATTGCGCATTGCTCTCTTGACGACAGTATCAATGTGCTCGGAAAAAATCCATGGAGCCACAAAGTATGACACCAAGGTCCTTGATTGACGTAAAACGTGTGATTGGAGTTGTATTAATTGAGTAATTAAAAAGAATCATCTTAGTCTTATTAGTGAAACTAATGAAGCCACATTTGTCAATGTTTAACTTAAGCTTCCATGTTGAACACCAACAAACAACTCTGTCAAGATCATCCTGCAACAATGTGCAATCAGAAATTGACTGGATAGTTTTATAAAGCTTCGAATCATCTGCATATAAAATAACATTTGATGACCGAGCACATGTTGACAAATCATTTACGTATAAAATAAAAAGCAGGGGACCAATAATAGAACCCTGGGGTACACCAGATACAACTGGGCACCATTTGGAAAAACTTCCCTCAATGACAGTTCTCTGGGAGCGATCAGACAGATACGACTCAAGCCACTTAATGCAATTTCCGGTATAACCGAAAGAAGAAAGTTTGTGAATAAGTAGTTTATAAGAAATGGAATCGAAAGCTTTACTGAAGTCAAGATAAATTGAATCAGTTTGTAATATATTGTTGAACGCTGTTGAAATAAAGTCTGTGTAAGTGGCTAGATTCGTCTCGACGCTTCTCCCAAGAACAAAACCGTGTTGATCATCAGAGATAACGTTAGCAACATGGCCATATAAACTCTTAAAAACGATCTTCTCGAAGACTTTACTGAATAAAGGTAACAGTGAAACAGGTCTGTAGTTTCTAATATCCTGCTTATTACCTTTTTTAAAAATGGCACCACATTGCTACGCTTAAAAAACGTCGGAAAGATTCCGGATGAAAGGGATTTATTATAAATATAAGTGAGAGGAAAAGCAAGTTCCTCAGCGCACTTTTTTAAAATTACACCAGATACATTATCAACTCCACAAGCTTTGTTACATCAGTGGAAAGTAGTAATGTCATACGTCATCGTAACGTGCATGAATATTGCACAAGACGTCATGCTCGTCATTATATTTAAATTTAATATCATGCGCCCTTTTCTGTATGGAATCATGATTCAGACTTAACTGTTACTTCGAGTAGAAGAAAAGAAAGGCAAAATATCAAAGAAAAATGAAATTGATACGGCAGGGAAAAGAGTTGCCTAGGAATAAAAAAGAAACAGCTTAAATGTTAGGCTAATTAAAGTTCAGCCATATTGGAGAGTAACATTGTACAAATGTAACGTGCTTCTTCATTCAAATGATACAAGCCAGGCTACATTTATTCTTAATGGGTTAGCAGTCAATCTGAATTTACAGCATTTCAACACGGTCACTGCCGAACAAGGATTTCAAAAAAACATCAGTATAATTCGTATTACATTATTAAAAGGCCAGCAATGCTAACTTTTGATGATTTTTTTCATCATGTTTATTTTGTACATTAATTGCAACTTATTCTTTTCCGCAAGGAAAGTTGAAACACCCACTATTTAGCTTGTTAACTTAACATCTACATGTGTAAAATGCACTGTTTACATTTGACTTCTAGTCCGGACCAGAAGTCACTTTCGACAATAACAATACAGTTTACACACGTACGTGCTCGGTTGGTAAGCTGAACACTGTGTATATCAACATGCCTTGGGGAGTGGAACAAGGAATTATGGATGACATTCCAAACAAAAATGGTGAAAAAATTATCAAAAGTTAGCCTACTGGCCCTTTAAGGAAAGGCTGTGTTTCAAAAACATGCTGGTGACACAGTCACATCAAAAAGATATATTACGATCTTCAACCTTAAATTACAGGAATAATAATATATGTAGGGAAGGAGAATGCACAGTACAAAATATCACACTACATTATGTCATGCTCACCGAAGGCAATTTTCTTTAGCAGAAATAGAACGAGAGTGCTGTTTGGCGGAAAACACATGCCTATAAGCGGGGCTTTGAAAAGTTCACGGTCCTTCCACAATGCACTGGGAACAATTACCTTGATCGAAATGAGGGAAGAAAAGCAATGAACAAGTGACTTGAACAATACAAAAACAATAATGTGGTGAGATGTTTGAAGTAGAAGACTATTGCGTGGCACCAACAATGATAGAAAAGTTTCGGCTGAAATGTACCCACAGGAACGAAGTCTTGTAGGCAATGTACCACGGCTCTGAAGGTTAAAGCTAATTAGTAGATTGATATTATTTACAGCAACTTAAGGGGTCCGAAACTAAGGGTACTCTCTATCTGATTGGAGCTTTGGAAATGATTTAGTAAGAACAATGATTTTCATCCAACCGGTCGGACAAAAGCTATCGATACGCTTCACATTAGCCGACTCTTGTGATCTTGTTTGCCGAGTATTGTTTTCGGAGCAGAAAGTAAACTCAATTTGCGCATAAACCACATAATGATTCCTGTGGTTGGACATAGGGTCCAAATATGGTCCACAGCCCAAAAGTATCGTTTTAGCACTTCACACTTGTACAAAATTCATCCTTTATTTTTGTAGAAATGGGGCAGACTTGTTTCACTTGTGACACACGTTTTCGAAAAGTTTATGTGAAGTTATTTTGAAATAAAGTTCGATGGCTAGATTCATTTTATTCCAAGCTTCCTACCACTTCCGGGTATCTAATAATTCCCTACAACACTATCACTTACCACACATCTCCGAATCTCGACTTATATAGCTGAATTTCGTTATGAAAATGACCTTTCAGTAAATATCATCTTTCTTTCATGTTTTTCTTAATTTTCAGTCAACGTCGCCTTTAACAAGACCCGTGACAGGCACTTCTCTGAGACAAAATAGATTGCATTCTTTACATGGAGATTTGACAACTTGTGTGAAATCTTATAATACTGAAAATCCTTATTTTTGCACTAATCTTGCTGAAAACTACTACATAGATCGGATGATAGTTGTTATCGGACAGCTGGATGTGAGTATCTTATACCTTGATAGAAGGACTAAACCGTTTCTGTGATGAGCTGCAAGCATTTTCGCATACGACAGATCTCCGTTTTATTGTTATTTGACAATCTCCAAAGGTACTGGTTGCCAAATCAGCAGCAGCTGTTCCAGGACTTATAAGAATTATTTTCATTTTATACTTAAACTCCCGAAGGTGTTGTAGGTATTGTGGGGGAACAGTTGCGGATATTTCATACTGCAATGACTTTGATTGTGGTTAGCAAGTTACTAGCGAGGCTGGGTAGCCAGGGGGGGGGAACAAAAGCTGCTTGAATTTTTCTATTGCCATCACACTGTGGGTAGCAAGGACAGTATACGTACACATTGCAGCTACCATTTTGTCTGTAGCAGAACACTATGGTAACGATGAATTTTCAATTCTGGCAACCCATGCCATTAAAAATCAAAAGGCTCTGTAGTCCGTGGGCTAGAGGGGGTCTACGTGCACCCCCCCACAGGATAACAAACCTGTATTTTTCAGAACCCTTGGGATCCCTAGAATACGAAATGGAATTTAACAGAAAAAATATAGGGACGCAATAGCTGTTATGACATGAATTGAGGTAAAAGGCTTTTGTCCATGTGTTCAGCGTTAGAATTATATTGCCGAGCACAAATTTGAGGTTTAGGATTACACTCCATCCCGAGCCGCTGTACGCAAATCAAATGCGCTACTTGCAACGTCAAACACGTCCTTCAAAATACAGCTGTTACAGCTATAGAATCCCAATATTTTTCTGTTAAAAGTTCATTTCATATTTCTGATATGGCCAAGTATAAAATAAAACAGATTTCATACAAAAAATTGCCTAATTTTTTATGTTGCGTAAAAAATTGCTTGAATTTGACATTAGCTATGACAGTAGTTTTCGATGTAAATTGTGGGGTATGGGGTAAGTTTTGGTCATATTCATAAAAATCTGTACAAGATATTGCATGTTACAATATGTCTTTTTAAAGACTAGTAAATAATCTTACTAATGATACCTAACAAGCCAGGTTATATTCAAAAACAAGCTCAGCAGATAACTTATAGGAAGACAGTTTTAACAAAAATGCATGCAAATCTGCAACACTGTTATTTTGCGGTACCCTTCAAAATATGACTGTTACAGCTGTAGATTCCCAATATTTTTTCTGTTAAAGTCTATTTAATAATTCTGACATGTCCCTGTATCAAATAAAACAGATTTCAGACAAAGCATTGCATTTTTTATTATGCCTAGCTAAAAAATTGGTAGAATTTGAGATTTTCTGTAATTTGTAATGTTAAATTTTGGGGGTAAGGGGTAAGTTTTGGTTATATTTGACAAAAACTGTAAAAGATATTGCATAATGCAATATATCATCTAAAGAGGAATAAATTCCCTTTCTAATGATACCAAACAAGTGAGGTTATGTTAAAAAATGAGCTCAGCACATGACTTACAAGAAGACAGATTTGACGAAAATGCATTTGGCTTGGAAAATCGTGATTTTGCGGTACCCTTCAAAACATGACCATAACAGCTATTGCGTCCCTATATTTTTTCTGTTAAAATTCCATTTCGTATTCTAGGGATCCCAAGGGTTCTGAAAAATACAGGTTTGTTATCCTGTGGGGGGGGGGTGCACGTAGACCCCCTCTAGCCCACGGACTACTGGAACATTCATGATGGCACAGTCACACTGGAGACCGTAACACTTGTATCGCCAGTAGTAGGACTTGTACACAGACTGTATCGATCATTTTCTCAGCCCGAACACGTCGGTGAGGGTTGATTTTTAATTCTGGCAGAAATTCATCCGCATAATCTTACCTCAAATTACCAGAGTCATTATAAAGAAAGTGCAAAGCTTACAGTGCCCTCCTTTTATATTTGCGAAGTTTTCACGAGTTGAAGTGCTATCAACACAGCACCACGGGAAGTTAGCTTAAGGTTATCTTGGCTCAGTGGCTCCATCAGTATGGTAACTAGCTTTGCCATAACTATTGATCTGAGCTCTTTTGTGTTGTCACAATTGTTGAATTCTAGATAGTATGATATTCAGTCATTCTTCCTATTTTTAGCTTTGTCCAAAGTGTTAATGTCTTTCAAAGCACTAAGTCTCGGAGGTTTTGTGCTGGTGTATCTTTTCTTGTGATTTCTGTAGGATCCCAGGAAAATATATGATGTCTATGACAATAAGGCATTTGAGAGTAATAACTGTGATGTCAAAAGTTTGTCTCTGATTCTGACTGCAAGTGGCAGAGAAATGTTCACTGAGTTCCTTTATTTCACCCGTGAAATCAAAATCTATGCCCCACCATCCGCCTCCCAGCCCACATCAGCATGTATGATTATAGCAACTGTCACAGCTCGGTCTTATCATATAAAGTTAGTATAAACCGACTGTTGATTCTCCTCCTCAGTTCTTAACTTGGTACTTTTGAAAACTAATCAGGATTTTTTATTTGCAGCAATACACCCCTTGGAACACTGAACGATTTAAGACGATTTCACCTGGTTCGTTGTCAACTTTAAAGGGACAAAGTCGGCCATTTTTCATGAATTTTGTTTGATACGAGATACTACTTATATTGTTTGACATGTTGAAAGATAATAAATGAATGGGTGACCATGCATATATTCGATCCCGGTTTTAGGCAAATTAAATGAAACCATGGCGAAAATGAATTAATGGTGACCATTCATTCACTTTTGCCATGGTTCCATTTAATTTATCTAAAACCAGGGTCGAATATATGCATGGTCATCCATTCATATAGTATCTTTCAACATGTCAAAAAATATAAGTCGTATCTCGTATCAAACAAAATTCATGAAAAATAGCCTACTTTGTCCCCTAAAGCTCAACAGCTTTTTTGTTATTTTGCCAAGAAGGACAAGGGCTTGGGTAGTGTGGTCATTGTAACGGTAATACCGTTATAGACCGACTATTACTGTAGTATTTGTAGTGGCTAGTTCAATATCTGCTAGGTCGGTTAGGGGTAATGGCAGATGTTCATGTTGCTGTACTGCAGCCTATACTAAGAACAGACTGACTTTCAGCATGTTTGCGTCAAAAACTGCAATTCTTTGTGTTTATCTTCCCAATCTGTGTGCCCTGATTAACTTTCACATATCTAAGATCTACGTTTCACATATCTAAGCTCTTGTTACGAAGATATTTTATCTCACACAAAGGTTACTGAACCTAGCGGTCATTGATACCAGTAAAATAATGAATTAAAACAACAAGATCTCAATTATAAGTCGATATACATACAAACCATATTTAAGACAAACGCACAATAACGCTAATTACGTTTTACGAGGATGTTTACGGAAGTCTGGAATATATTTAAATTATATTAAGAATTATGAAGGTAGTCAATTACGTTTGCATATTAGGGTAGAACGCGCCTCGAAAGTGAAAGACTTAAACTTTCGCTCAAACTTTCCTTTAGGAATCTTTCAACTATTCTCTTTCAAAATCAAGAATAAAAACAGGGGGTCACCGTGCAAATTTTGGTACAAGAGAAACAAATAACCCAAGATTTACCGATATTTAAAATTCAAAATGGCCGTCACCCCTGTGTTAACTGTATGGAGATAAATAAAATTTTCGAATTTCGGAAAACTAAGCCGATGAAAAGTTTTCTTGCACCAAGAGCTTGAAAATGAATCCCCATAAGTGGTAGATCAGTAAAGAATTGTAAAATTTTGAGAGTCCGAATTTCTGTCCCCGAGGCGCGATTTACCTTAATGGAAACCTGTCAATTTAAGATCAAGACCTGCATTGATATTTATGATTGGATGTATCATTTTATCTTTAATTCATGTCTATCGTATGATCAAAGCCACGCCTTAAAGATAACGTTTAAAATCCCATTCTAAAACAATACAAGTAAGATTGGAACATTGAGAGAGGAACACAGCGGACCCAAGACATTTAGACTATGGGAGAAGCGTATCTTGGGCGATGGCAACTGTCAAGCTTGTCTACAAAGAAATAAAGTCTATGTAGTACCAATGAACTCTGAACGTCTCGTGTAGTCAATACACTGAAGATCCCCAGGTTACCTCTCAGCAGCCAAGGCGAGTTCAACGTATAAACTCCACATGAAAGAACGAATAGTAAAGAAGAAAAAAAAACGATTAGTAACACTCTACGTTTCACATATCTAAGCTCTACGTTCAAAACTACTTCAATTCAAAAGTGTTTGCTATGTTCATAATCAGTATAAAATTTAATATGTTTTGTTTGCAAAATGTGTGCCATACAAAGTGTGTTTCAGAGTAACGGTGAGGCTAGAAGTGCTCCTTATATAGTAAGTTGCACAATTTTAACCATTACTGGCGTGAGAGAGCAGATTTAAACCAATCGGAATTATTCAACTAGTTATTAAAGATGGCCAATTCAGGGATATAGTAAGTGAGATATATTCCTCTACTTCCATTTTTGTCAATCAATCAATCAATCAATCAATCAAGAAAATTTATAAAGCGCCAGTATCCAATAAAATTGTTCAAAGGCGCTGCACATAAAATCATTCTGTAAAAAGGGTATGTAACCAAAAGGAAAAGCTCAATAAAAACACGGTGAAATAAATAGATAAAAAATAAATAAATAAATAAAATGATATGAAATCATTCTGTACTAAAATAAAATAAAATAAAATCATTCAGTAAAAACGGCATGTAAGCAAAAGGGAAAGCTCAATAAAGACATAGTGAAATAAAAAATAAATGAAAATTGCATTAAAAAAAACAAAAAAAAACAAAAAAAGGTAAACAACTTTAAAAGTCAATCAATAAAACCGTCTATCAATAAAACTGTCTATCAAACGATAAAATTCAATGAATCAACGAAGTGGGACAACTGTGGCAATGTCAGAATGCTCTTGAGAAAAAATGGGTTTTCAGATGTTTTTTCAGAATGTTGACTGTAGGAAGTCGAAGTGTCCGAAAGAGAGAAAGACAGATATAATTTTTCAAATTTGCATACATTAAATGAGTAATGAAAACTCCAAATATTACAAGCAGTTTTCGAATGCAACAACATACCACTCAAATATTCGATGCAAATACGAAAAGATTTGCCGTGTTTGTTTACGATTTAATAAGTAGTCTGTTTTTCACTTATCCACATTTCAGATGTTCATGGATCAAATTGACAGATTTCTGGCGTATGATCTGGAAAAAATATGGAAACAGATTTTCCAGGTAAAATTATTCCATTGAGATAGATCGCAGCTGACACAGGACACGGATTTTACACACTACATGACACTTGACGTCATTGGCATTAACTTATAAGCAACAATAACTATGTTTCATTGCAAATCGTAACCATTCTGCATGCTATAAAGTTTGCATCTCTCTCTCTCTCTCTCTCTCTCTCCTCTCTCTCTCTCTCTCTCTCTCTCTCTCTCTCTCTCTGTTTTAGAAACGCGGGCCAAACAAGGGAATTGTCGACTTATTCTCCGCCCTCGATATGTTCGGTGATACAGTCTATGACTTCATGCGTCAGCATGGACAAGACGTGGTTTTGTCAAGTAGTGTCATCGGTGAGAACAAGTTAAGAAATTATGAAATCAAAGTAAATGAGCTCATTAGTTTTTTATTGGTTCCATGGTGGAGTACACGCTAGGGTATACAAAGCGTAAGTTACTCCTAGAACTTTTAGCCGTAGGGTATAAGCAGGGTGTGTTACTCATAGAACACTATGGCAGGTTACACCCTAACTTATATTGGCATCGTAAATTTCTGTCATCCATATATAACAATCCGTTGTACAACACAAAGTCAATATGTTCTTTAAAATTTCCAGTGAATCGAAATCAACTATTTTGATAGCTGTTTAAGTATAATATGCTTCCTTTTTAACTGCTTGTAGAGGGCTTAGGTCTGGAGTTTCTTTGGTGTTCGTGTGCAGATCACAGTCCCTCGTAGTTGAATTAATGCCGGAGACAATTAACGCATAATTTGTTTATTTTTATTCTTGAATACCAAAGGAAGTGGCTTAAAGTTTCATTATGGCAAGTACGAACACGAGTTTCATTAGGGCAAGTACGAACACGAGTTTCATTAGGGCAAGTACGAACACGAGTTTCATTACGGCAAGTACGAACACGAGTTTCATTCTTTCAACTTTGAGGCGCGAACTACTTCATTAAAACTTGTTTTGAACAATTTTATCTTGTTGGAATTACAAAGAATTACTTCTAATCATCTGGCATTTCTCAAAATGCCAACTTAGTTGATCACACTTTTGATAAATACTTTGTCAATTACAGCATTCGCTCTTACTTTATTTTCAGAAGTATAATGAATGAAGATGTTTTGTTTAATGGGAAATGATGAAACACTTTCATTGGTTGCCAATTGAATTTTTTCAATTAATGATTAGTGTATTCAAATGTTATTCTGTGTCAATTTTTAGGTGAGCCGCTTGCATTAATCTCCTACGTCTATAGAAATCCAGGAAACATCTTACCGACGAATGAAGTGTCAAGGTGAGACATAGAGATGTAAAACAAACACATGCACTTCAAAGATTTCAGAAATAGGAGATAATGGAATACACCGTGAACAACGTTAACAAGCTCATGGACAGTCGACAGTCCCTCGTGCCTGTGTTGTCTATTATTGATGTATGGCGGCATTTGCAAGCGTAGCGCCCAAGGAGCGAGCTGGGAATACCCCAAGCATTACAGGTGTACCCTACTGGCGCCGCCCGCGGTTGCGAATCCCACGTATGTGCGAGAGACTACATCAATATTTGATAGAAAAAGGCACAAGGGACTATCGACAGTCTTTCATGACGTATAGTAAGGAGTTATGCACTCTGTTGGTTGTTTATCTAGGAATAAAGCACGTCAATTGGTGACAACAGTAACGGCCATTAGAAGAATTAAGAAAGTTAACACGCCTGTACTTTCTGCAACTGTTCATCCACGCATTTATAACACGATTTGAACTAATTTGGGATAATTGGGTGGAGAAGTATACCGATTTAATCTACAAATGTCATCTCATCGCTTTTCTTTTTACATTAGTTGATACATTAGGTTTAAAATGTTGTTTTGAGCGCAAAGTGCCAGAAGGCACATGCAGACAGATACGCTCTAGAATTTCAGAGCTGTTATAAAAAGAGAACATAAATCTGTAAAAGAAGGTGGCATCCAGAAAACTCCTTACGCTTTTGTAGAGATGGGATTTTGAGGTACAGAGTTGGTTGTAGTAGCCAGATGAGTAGGTTATGCCAGTTTTACGGCACAAGTATTTGAGAAATTTACACTGAACTCTTTCGAGACGTTGAATGAGATACAGCTGGTGTTGAGACCATACTTGACTGGCATACTCAAGCTGGCTACGGACAAGTGTTATATACAGGGTTTTGAGAGTGTATTGCTAAAATTACGTGAATTACGTTTTATAAAACCTAGCAGCTTGAAAGCTTTAGCAGTAATTGTATTAATGTGCGCAGGGTAGTTTAGATTTTGGATGAGAAGAACACCAAGGTCTTTAACTGATGTTACTCTGCATAAATTGTCACCATTAATACTATAATCATACAGAATCGGAGTTTTCTTGTTCGTAAAGAAAATAACCATACACATTTTTTAAAATTCAGTTTTAGTTTCCATGTCGTGCACCATCTCTCCATGTGGCTAAGGTCTTGTTGAAGAGAACTGCAATCCGAGATGTTAGAAATTTGCCTTAACAGTTTTGAGTAATCTGTATACAATGACATGAAACTTGAAACTGAAGAACTAATATCATTAACATAGAGAACAAATAAGCAGTGGACCTAACTGAGACCCTTGAGGTACACCAGAAGTAACTTTACTCCATGAGGAGAAGTGCCCATTAAGGACCATACGCTGGACTCTATTACTAAGATATGAGTAGAACCAATTCAAAATGTTACTATGAATGCCAAAGTGTAAGCTAATACAAAAAATGACATGTTCGGTGACACTACTTACAAATTTGTTATTGAACATTTCCATTATGTTGTCGTTTTAAAATGACAAATGTGTACCACAACCACTTCTACAGACAATATTGCTCTTCACCGTTTCGTCAACGTTCGTCCTGTGATGAAAAACGATGACTGTAGAAATTTGACAGATGGCAATGCTACAACATGTTTGACTTTACAATCATTTTCGAGCAAACTATACTGTATGTGCAATTGACTTTGAACAGAGCGTCACTGTCGACCATGTAATTTTAATTGCGGGCGAAGACGAGGCAGCCTATGGTAAGTAGCATTGTGTTATTCCTTTAGACGATCAGCTATATTTTTATAATGACTAAGGAGTTTCAAACTTTGGAGAGTAACGGAGACGTTACCAGCGAGTTCTCAAAACTATTGAGAGACAGGCCATGCTTTTGAAATCTGAGACTTGTCTTCAAAACGTGACATCAGTTGTTTTTCAAATCGAGTCATCATGCTTGAGGAATTTCGAAAGCCAATTTCATACTTCATTATGTGGAAGCAACAAGTAATTTAACGAAGTAGTGAGGATTTGGCCATCGTATATTTAACCATGTACGTACATCATGTACATGTATTATCTGTGCTACTGGTAGAGCCTTACTAAGTGGACACTTCAAGATGGTGCCCCATCCCTAAATTTTCTGGACACAGTGAATACAGATTGAAACCACACCCTTCCCTTCCATTTGTCCCGTATGTTCTTAAAAGGTAATTTAATCCAATCCTTTAGACTATCTTATCAGTTTAGTTTACAGTATTGTTGAAGTCCCGTGTCTTTATGAGTTCGGGTCTTCGCTTACTTTCTTTAGAGATTTTCTGTAGATCCAAACATCTGCTGGTAAACATTGCACTAGTTTTAGGACACACAAGGTTACCAAAATAAGGTATATGGTGAGTCAAATGAAAATATGTTTCTCTTATCGGAAATGCCCAATGTACGATAAACATCTTTTGACAGCGAGATTATCTACAGCAAGAATATCTACAGAGAGATTATCCACAGCGAGAGAAATAACATTCGTATCGTATAGGATGAGGAGAAAACAATTTCTTGGTTATTTAAATTAAATTTACGTGGCAAATGTTCAGAGGGTATTCTTGGGCCTTGGAAAACTAAGCAAACACTTCATATGTCAGAGATAGCGTGCTCGCTGACATGAATTGTATTTCCGCAAAGCCGGAATTTTAAGGCCATATGCTTAAAGGTATACAGTCCCTGTAATCTAAGTATGCCCATATATATTGTCACAGTCCCTGTAATCTAAATATGCCCATACATATTGTCAAAGGGGCGTTCCTTGGTATTACAAATGCCCAAGTGAGGGCGCTGTTTTTAAAAAGCGGCCACCCGCTTAAAATCTGTGATTGGTTTGATTTTCTCTTTCCATGGTAACTGTGGCAAAATTGGAACAGGTGACAGTATACCTTTAAGAAACACTTGTTCACTTTCAGTCGCTGACAACATACACCTCACATTTATTCAGCAATTATATTTGAGCTATGGAACTGGGCGGGCAAATGCGATAATTTTATCTGTTCCTATGAACTGAATGTTTTTTTCTTTTGAAACATGGAAAATCCATCAAAAGGGTTAGCGTACATCCTGTCAACGACATGCATTCTTAATTGTGAAACTGTGCACCTGTTAGCAGTTGGTAGGTATGAACAATATAGGACGAAATTTGGCGATAGTACGGCCAACTGTAGATGAGTTTCAATCTGTTCAAAATATTTTGTAAACTACCAAATTTCTGGTTAGGCTTTAATGTAGAGATTTTTTTTCTACTTTTAATGAACATTGATTGTAACCAGACGTGCCCGGAGACTGAAAAACTCATACAGAGAGCCCTCAGGCGATTGCAATCACTGTGAGGGGAGAAAAAATCCAACTTGATCACTGTTCATTACAGACTATTTACAAAAGTAAACCTAAATTGATATCATTATCTTGAGTATGTTATATCAACATAACACTGTTGGCAGAATATCTGACAGTGCCGGTGCAAAACGTTTATGATCACTATGGAAATATGACGAACTGTCTTACGAATACAACCACAGCTGTATGGACGAATGGCAGGTGGCTGATAAAATGCCGCGAATTACTCAATGAACGATACCTGGACTTTGTACGTTATAGGCCATTCAAATTTGGAGTTGCTGATTTTACCATATGTAAACTTACTGTCATGGGAGGAGCTTCGCAGTCAGGTAATTAGATATTAGTTCTGTTGATTCTTAGTTGACACACGATGCAAACCCATCACATCCACATGCCTCACGGCTTATTACATTGCTTCTTCTACATTGACCACTTGTTGCTGTTGTTTGCTGTTGTTGTTTATTTTATTTATTTATTTATTTGTTTGTTTATTTGTTTATTCATTAACGTGTCCTATGTTGACTATTAACGTATCCTATGTTGACTAAGAGTTTACAAATACAACACATCACCGGTATACATCTAAAACATACAACATCAAGTCCTATGGGCTTATAAGACAAAAACACATCCCATCGCTAAGTAATAAAATAAATAAATACATGTGAAGAGGTTAACTCACTTATGATACATAGTCTCATTTCGGTGTTATATTATACACATCGACAATACAACTAGTCACCACGGCGGGAATTTAGATATTAGAAGTTTAATCTAGTCAGTGAGATGAACGGTAATAAATTCTGGATATATCGCACAATATTTCTGAAATAAGATATCTCTGATTGATTTGTACAGGCGACAATAAAAGAAAAAGTTTCTTGTCTTAAATTTTTGGATCTCGACAAAAATTACAAGTTCTTTCTTCTACTGCTAACAGCTGATATCTTCATAGTTTCTACTGTTTAATGTAGTATACCAGCTAGAAACTGTAAAAGCATCGAACATTTGGTCGCGACAAAGTGGCTACAGTAAATAATTCTCTGTCATGCACATATAACTTGGGTTTCGTACATACACTTGTAAGCCCTTTTCTCGTAAAGATATCTGTGAACTTACATATAGTATCATCCAGGTTTAGGGTTTCACAGTTTAGAAAATCATTATGCAATTCAATGTCCTGAACATGTTTGCAATATCGCATGAAGACAGTTTCTAAATCCAAAAAGTGTCTGCTCGTGACATTATCAGAAGTGGTGATCTCAAATTTGTATGGGAGAGGCGCTCCAATGTGCGCCAGCACAAGAGAGAGGGGAAGAGAGAGGGAGAGGGTTGAGGAAGAAAAGAGGGGGAAGAGGGTTGACGGTAGAAGAGCCAGCTCATGCACTTACAACTATCTAGCAGTAACCTGTTTTATGCAAACAATTACATTGCATGACGGATTTGTTATAAATGAGAAATTTGAAATAAATGAGAGAGCCTATCCGTACTTTGTAAGGATGTGGTGAAACTAAAACATCAGTGTCTCCTTATTTTCCCTTCTTTGTTTTTGATTCGATTTTCAAAACATTGTCCTCGTCAACTAAAGTTATTGATCGCATGAAAATAAGGAATTTGAACTTGTCGTTCTCCCACCTTGTTTTCGGTTAACTATTTAGAGCCACTGCCAACTCCGACAGCATCACGTGACAACAAACTAGCATCTGATGACACTCACTCGGATATTTTACCACTAACAAGTCTTGTATCATCAGATGTCAACGCCAAGTCATGCTCTCTACACGTTGAGAAGATCGCGCCTGGGATATTGATTGAAACACAGCATGGAACAACTTTGACATTCATATGTCCAGATGGGCTTAAACCTGCCAATATGTCATTGAAAACTACATCAAGTTTCAGACAAGTACCGCCAATGTCCAGTACATGTAACGATGGCTCTTTTGACTTTCATCAACAACACCTGTGTACGGGTAAGGAACAAACCAGCCAATTCATGTTTTCTCTAACTGTTTGAATGATGAACATATGGCGAATGGCTTGTTCCATTGACGGTTCATGGTTTTTGTCTTTGACAGACGTGAATGAATGTGTGGATGGCCACAATGCGTGTGATTTGAATAGACGGTGCAGCAGCACAGTTGGTAGCTACAGATCTGTTTGTCACCATGGCTACAAAGAGGAGCGCGGTCTTTGTGTTCCAAAATTGTCGTCGACAGAAGATGACATCCACAACGATGAAACAGGTAAGGTATTGATAGTTACTGCAAACACTTTCCTCAAATACCAACTTCGATAGATATTATTGGATTCTTATATGTATCCATGCTTTGTGTATATTTCAGGGACTATGAGTAAATTCTGCCCTGAGGACGGAGCCTTTGAAGCAACACCATCTAGACGTTATTCACCTTGGATTTTATGTTCAAATGGTTCCCTGGGTAAGGGGCACGTTTTGTTCAAAAGAAAGTCTGCGGCTCGATATTATGGAGCGGGAATCATAACTACTAGAGCAAAACATTCTTTTCAGACTGGTTTGTCTTTGTCTTATTCTGAGACACTTTCTTTGCGACTCTCCTGACATCTATTTCGTCTATCTATCTATCTATCTATCTATCTATCTATCTATCTATCTATCTATCTATCTATCTATCTATCTATCTATCTATCTATCTATCTATCTATCTATCTATCTATCTATCTATCTATCTATCTATCTATCTATCTCTCTCTCTCTCTATCTATCTATCTATCTATCTATCTATCTATCTATCTATCTATCTATCTATCTATCTATCTATCTATCTATCTATCTATCTATCTATCTATCTATCTATCTAACTAACTAACTAACTAACCGTTTACAGCTATAATGTAACATAAGAAAAATCTGGTTCCCTTCATCATCAATCGAGGTCGCTGCATGTATATCGACAAACCTTGTGAAATCTTACTGATGAAATGTATGCTATGGGATAAGGGTAGGCCATCCTATAGACACATACTGCGCCATTTCTCAGATCGCTCAATTATGGTTGGATAAAAAGTGATGCGTTACAGTTACAGAGGAGATAAACAATATTTATCCGCTTTCCCTTACAATGAAGTTGGGTAAAAAGAAAGTGTTGACCACATGCTGCATCGTACAGAGCGACCACAATCAATCAATCAATCAATCAATCAATCAATCAATCAATCAATCAATCAATCAATCAATCAATCAATCAATCAATCAATCAATCAATCAGAAGAATTTATAGAGCGCCAGTATTCACTACGAAGTAGTGTTCAATGGCGCTGTACAAAGTTATGGCAAGGTGTCAGTAGGCTCTTTCCAAGAGATGGGTCTTGATGCTCTTCTTGAAATTGTCCAGAATGGAAGACTGCCGTATTTCTAAGGGTAAATTATTCCAGTTAAGTGGAGCAGCACGCGAGAAGGCACGTTCACCATAAGTTTTCAGTCTGCATTGTGGAACATGAAGAAGATCCTTGTCATTTACCGGAGAGTACAGGATATAGGTTTACAGTGGATTAAAGTCTGATATATATGTTGGAGTGCTGTCATGAAGTGCCTTATAGGTGATGAGTAGACTCTTGTACTGGATTCTGAAGACAACTGTAGATTTATAAGAACAGGTGTGATATGATTGAATTTTCTGGTACGTGACACCATTCTAGCTGCAGTGTTCTGGGCGTGCTGAAGTGGTAAGATGTCTTTGGCAGGTAATCCGTTATAATAATGAGTTGCAATAATCGCGTTTTGTGGTAATGAGGACATGAACAAGCATTTTACAGGCTTCGTCGGTAAGATAGTGGCGAATGCAACCTATTGTTGCGATGATAAATGGATCTGCAGGTCAAGACTATGTGGTGTTGTAGACTGTGCTGATCGTCAAAAGTAACGCCAATATTGCGGGCTGATTTTGCGAGTGAATGCAGGAGGATCCAATGTCTATGTGGTCGATGGGACGAGGCAGGCGGTTGAACTGTGACCGGATAAACAGAACTTCTGTCTTGCTGTCATTGAGTTGCAGTTTGTTTTGTTTCATCCCGGTTTTGATTTCTTGAACTGCTGATTCCATCTTGCTAACTGTGGTTAATGTGTCAGATTGGGAGAAATACTGGTATAGTTGATTATCATCGGCATATTGGTGGAAATCAATATTAAGGTGACGGATGAGTTGACTAAGAGGTTGGATGTATATGCAGAACAGAAGAGGGCCGAGTACAGAACCCTGAGGTACTCCGAACTGCAGATATTGAGGCTCTGATTGACAACCATGTATGGATACTGACTGGGTTCTGTTCTTTAGGTATGATGAAAACCACTGTAATGTGATGCCGGTGATGCCAAGTTTGGATAATCTGGTGATGAGTATATCATGGTCAATGGTGTCAAAAGCAGCAGACAGGTCGAGCAGAATGAGAAGTACACATTGACCTCTATCCAATGCAGTGCAGATGTCGTTATGAACTTTGAGTAGTGCTGTTTCCGTGCTATGATGTTTCTTGTATGCTGACTGCAGTGGTTCCAGTAGTGAATTGGTGCCCAGATATGTGATCAGTTGAGATGCAACAACCTTCTCGATGACTTTGGATAGAAATGGGAGGTTTGAAACTGGTCGGTAGTTTTTGAAGATATTACTGTCTAATGACGACTTCTTTAGAATCGGTGAGACAACTGTGATTGGGGTGCAGTTCCAGTAGTGAGTGATAAGTTGATGATAACAGTTAAAATTGGCATGAGTTTATCAACACATTGCTTGAGAAGTGAAGTAGGAATAGGATCTAACAGACATGTCTTTGATGGTGAAATGGATATGATCTCCATGATACTGTCCTTGCTTACAGGATGATCTCCATGATACTGTCCTTGCTTACAGGATGATCTCCATGATACTGTCCTTGCTTACAGGATGATCTCCATGATACTGTCCTTGCTTACAGGATGATCTCCATGATACTGTCCTTGCTTACAGGATGATCTCCATGATACTGTCCTTGCTTACAGGATGATCTCCATGATACTGTCCTTGCTTACAGGATGATCTCCATGATTTTTTTTTCAAATAATATACTCTTTATTTCATAACAAAAAGGGGTATAACAATATCATTTCCAGTCATTAAGAAATTTTGAAATGACCTTACTCTTCTTTGAATAATTATTACAAATCAATTCTTCAATTAACAATCTCTGAATATTATTTCGCTGATCACTCTCGCTTTATATACTGAAAAAGTTGCAACCATTATAATACAATTCAAATCTTCTAGATTCTTTTGTTTCAGGAAATATCCATAAATTATGTGTTCCACAATACTTCAAACTTATTCTATAAATTCTATTAATTGTCTGTACAACATATTTCCGAAAGTCTTTCACAAAGATACGTTTAAACAAAAAAATGCTGACAATTCTCGATGCGCTTACAGTATTAACACATGGGTGAGTCAACTTGTTTTCCATTTCCATAGATTGTCCTGTGTGGTATTTTATTATACAAGAGAAAAATGTTAAATTGTGCATATTTTCTAACTGTCATAGTTTTCACCTTTACATTCCAAATCGTACTCCAATCACAGCCTGTTCCCAACTGATTTTCCCAAATTACCTTTGCATATGAGTCGTCAGTGATTTTTGTTATGAGGCATATGAGTCGTCAGTGATTTTTGTTATGTACACCCAATAGAAATCTTTACATGAAAAATCATATATGTCTGAATATTTTCCCTGATAATTCTTTATCATTATTGGTCTTCTTTGTCTATTGACAAGTAAATTATATTAACAAATTCATACATCGTTTCCATTGATGTGGAATAGCTTTCTTATTTGTAAGGTATTGTACAATCCAGTTTTTCTTGTCTGAAAGTTTTTCTATTACATGGTCCTGATGAATAAAATTACCATCTATAAAAAGGTCTTAAAACCAGCTTCAATCCACTCTCTGAAAATAACACCTGTTTATCACTTGTTACAAAACGATTTCCCCAAATTTTTTGTTCTCCAACTATGTTTGGTTTCACCTGTATATCTTTGTCGTTCATTGTTATTTCGTACCAACTATGTAACACTTCTTTGTAAAAATTTGGCAGCTGTTTTGTAATGAACTTGAGCGCTCGTTTGTCCAGGTTGAGCGTAAAAATGTGCTTACACCTCCAAACCTTTCAAAGTAAAGATTGACAACTGCTTTCCAAGTGTCATCACCACTATTAATGGGCCGACTCGCAGCGATTTCGAAGCTGTTATCCAATTGGGTGGCTGAATCTTACCAATATAATGAAAACAATACAAATAGACTCCCTAAGTGGCTGTGAATAGTGACAATCGACCAATAAGATATAACCTTGCAAACACGCTGCGAGTCAGCCGCTATTAATCAGTCTTTTGACCCATCTGCAATTCAGTGCCTTATTAGTGACTCGACGTCAATCATGTGAAGCCCACCATTTTCTAATTTGTTAATAACTATACTTCTTTTAATTTTTCCTTTTTTTCCATCCCACAGAAAATCGTAAAATAAATTGTTCAAACGTGTGACCACATATTTTGGTGTTTCTATCATCGAGGCTAGATAAGTAATTTTGACATTGCAAGACTTTTTAGAATCGTTATTTTACCAAATACGGTAAGATATCGTTTCCTCCAGCTATTCAACATACTTTCTATTCTTTCAATTTATTGTCCCAATTAAGTTTTAACACTTCACTTTCATCATGACCAAAATAAACCCCGAGGGCCTTAATAGGTTTTTTCGGCCAAGGAATAGAACCAAGACTATCTAAATTTTTCCATGTCCCCAATTTTAGTCCCTCTGACTTGTCTCTATTTAATTTGAGACCAGAATACTTTCCATACTGGTGAATTAGATTGAGCACCCTTGCTAATGACTTTTCTTTGCTAATATAGACTTGTGTATCGTCAGCGAGCTGGGTTATTTTAATTGTTTTGTTTTTCACCTTAATTCCTATGCTATTATCGTTTCTTATTATTTGTGCTAAGACTTCAGCAACTATTAAAAACAATAGAGCCGATAGCGGACATCCTTGTCGAATGCCTCTTTCAACCTTAAAAATTGGTGTGTGATCCAACCATTGTTTACAATAGCACTATTACAGTCGGTGTAAATTGTCTTGATCCATCTAATGAACGAACTTTCAAAACCAAATTTTTCTAATGCATGAAACATGAACTTGTGATCAACTGTATCGAAAGCTTTACAGAAATCAAGAAATAAAATCGCTCCTCCCCTCTTTTCCTTTTCAAAGAAATCAATGAGGTCTTCAATCACTCGAACATTTTGCCCACCAAATCTTCCTTTGATGTACCCAACTTGGTCAGAACAAATGAATGCTGGAAGAACCCTTTTCAGTCTGTTTGCTAACACACACGACAGTATTTTATAGTCGTGGTTAAGCAATGATATTGGCCTCCAATTTTTTAATGCAAGTCTTGAATCTTTTTATGTATCAAAGTAATTATGCCAGTACATTGTGAGGCTGGCAACTTTCCCATATCAAACCCCTCATTACAAGCATCGACAACAATTGTTTTCAAAGTATCCCAAAAACACCTGTAGAATTCGATTGAAATTCCATCGAGACCTGGAGTTTTGTTGTTTTTCATTTGCCATACTGCTCTTGTACACTCTTCTTCTGTAATGATACCTTCACATGATCTAGCATCAGTCTTATTGAGGCCAGATTTTATATTGATATCATTGAAATATTGTAAAAAGTTCGTTCTCGTCTGTTCCCTGCGACTTGTATAAGTCTTGATAGAATTCTCGTTCTGCATCTAGAATTTTATCTAATTTTGTAACTATCTTTCCATTCACCTCTAATTTGTTATTTGTTTTGCCCTATATCTCTTCTTTTCCAACCCTAGAAAATAACGACTATTTCTTTCCCCTTCTTCGTACCATTTCACTCTGGATCTGATCTGGATACCCCTTAACTGCCTTACGTAAATTTCCGCTAATTCTTTCTTTTTTTCTTCATATGATTTGATTAAATCCTATTATCCTGATTAATTATGTATCCTCCAAGTTAGCTATTTCACTTTGTAGGACATTTTGTCTGTTTTTCATTGTTCTTACTTTCCTTTTTGAAAACTTCATACTAGCATCTTTAATTTTAATCTTAATCATGTCGAGTAATTTCTTTTATCACACTGTTTACCATAGACATTAATGGTATCATTTATAACACCCCTTATTAAAATTTTATAGTTTTCATCTTTCAGCAAATTTGTGTTGAACTTCCAGTAGCCAGGTCCTCTAGGAAAATGAGACAGACACATTTTTAGGGATATTGCATTTGTGGTCTGCTCTTACGGCTGGTCGAATATCAGCAGAGTCAACACACGCAAGTACTTGTTTTGACACCAACCAGAAATCAAGCCTACTTGCAAGACCAAGTGAGAATTGTCTCCAAGTGTACTGTAACTTGCTTGGATTCAGCTCTCTCCAAATGTCACATAACTTGAAATATTTAACAATACTCAATAATTTCTTTGAAATACATGCATGAGACTTTGTACCATGTTATCTAACTTGGGGTCAAACACAGTGTTGAAATCCCCTCCGACAAAAATATAACCATCGGTATTTCCATATTTGTGAATCCAACTTTTCAACGAAGTGAAAAAAGATTCTCTATCTTTGTATTGGTTTGGAGCATACACATTTACTAATGTCAAAATTTCGTCATCAATTTTCAAGGAATGAGGATTTTCCTTCCATCATCGCCACACTTTATTTTCAATATTTCACAATCGATCCTTCATCAATAATTATTGCAACACCTTTGCTGTGATGAGAGCCAAAAGAATTATACAAAAGCCCTTTCCACTCTCTTTGGATTTGTGTCGTAATAGACTCATCCCAGTATGTCTCCTGAAGAAAAATCACATTTGCCTTTTGCTCTCTCATCCATCTGAATATTTGTTTTCTTTTACCCACTTCTCTTAGACCTCTACAGTTGAGGGATAAAAAATGCAAATTATTCAGAGACATGTGGAAAAATCAACTTTACAAAAAGAAACATTCCACCTTTATCTCCTTCTCGATCTCTTCTCTCCTCTTTTTGCTTCTCTAGCCTTGTTTTCTCTGCTTTGAATGTTCTTTGATTTTCTCGAGGACGCTGAATCTTCGGCGTCAGAGTCTGATTGTTCAATGTCAGATAACTGAGTTGAAGTTGATAGTTCTGTTGAAGTGCTGACATGTTTTCTCTTTGCATCGTTCGAAGCGACTGCTGTTGTTACCTTCTGTTCAGCCCTCGGTTTGCTGGGAACAAAGTCAGTGATTTTTGGTTGCTTCATGGCACGGCGTGATCGTCTTTTGCCGCTGTAGATCTCCTGCACTGTTGTCATGCCCCTCGACGGAATCGTCACTGCCCGTGACCTCCATACCAGCGGGAACAGCACCAACATTCTCGTCGACACTTTCCATTCCACTTATTACCTGCTGTGGAATTTCTGCGCTGTACATCGGACACCTTGTTTGAATGTGGCCACTTTGTTTGCAGCGCTTACACACTACTTCATTTCGACACTCAGGTTTTACATATCCCGACTGTAGACATTTGAAGCAGAAAGGTGTGCTGCTTGAACTCCCAGTGTTCTGGTAGCTAAATCTATCTCGATAGAGAACGTTGACAATAAATCCTCCCATCTTAACCTGCCAGTCTGATGGTATCGGTTGTTTCAGTTTTTCAACGAACACATACCGATCACCATTGTCAACATTTGTTAATTTACCATCTATTCTCCATTTCGCTTTTGTTATTGTCTTCACTTTTAGTCCGAGTTCTGTAAATGTGTTATGTATGACAGAGTCGTCCACTGATAACGGCAGATTTCTAACTATCACTCGATCAGAAGCCTCTTTTCTGGCTGAAATAAAGGGGTTTTCATCGTACAAGTTCGCTCGCTTTCCCCGCACATTAATTCCGCCTGTAAGGAGAATAATTCTATCGGCGTTGTCTTTCACGTACAACCGCCACAGACCCCTAATTCTTTGGATACCAGTAATACCGGATGGATCGATCGTATCAGCCATCGCTTTATACAGCTCCGGACCGGAAAGAATTGGGCCATTACTGTCACTTGAGATGGCTTCGTAGTGTTTCAAAAACACTGGTTTCACATCGCTGTTTCTGTCACTACTTCTATTGTTGGGTACATTTGCATGTACCGCGCTTGCATAACTCTAGCTGGAGGCCATTGTCTCTGTCAATGTCGAGTCTTCCTGAACTTGACCGACTTGCCCGAAACTTCACCACGAAAGTTTTCGTCACGAACAATGATTTCTTATAGAAATCCCTACTCACCGGATCGTCGGTGTATTGATGTGTTCTTAGACAAAGTCTTTGTCGATATAAAGAGTAGTACACGGCTTGAAAGACCAATAAATCGCAGAACGAAACGACCAGACTTGCTCCTTGGTGCAGCCTCGTTTTCGTCTCCCTGGATGATCTCCATGATACTGTCCTTGCTCACAGGATGAAATGCAGAAAACGATGATGCGGGCGGTGACAACTTCAAGGAAATCAAGTCTGTTGATGTAGTGATAGAGTCCAGGCTGGAACGGATATTACAAATTTTGGCGACGAAGAAATGGCTGAACTCTTCTACAAGTTCTTTGATTGAGGTGTGGACAGGTAGAGCATTAGCTTTTGGTTTACCTGATAGAGAAGAGAAGATCCGGAGGAGCGATTTCTGGTCACCCGAGTTGTCTGCAATGAGGTTGTTGTAGTATGACTTTTCAGCATTCTAATGGCTTGGCTGACAAGATGACACTGTTCACGAAAGATCTGGTGATGAATTTCCAGCTTGGTTGTCCGCCACATACGTTCAGCTTTCCTTCTTCTTTCTTTGCGTTATGAATATCTTTATATATGTCATGACGCACAGTGACAATTTTCTTCTTTGAGGGGAGCATGTGTTTGAAGGATTTCTGTGAGGTGTTATTGTAGACTGATACAGCTCTGGGAAGATCAGTTGGCGGTGCGGTAAATTCAGGCTGCCTGCCCAAATTAAAGATGATATTGTCAACACAGACAGTGGAGATACATCGAAATATGGAAGGATGCTGCACTATCAAGTACGCACTCAGCGAAATCCAGATGGTATTAATAGGGACAGCCAGTTAATGTTTCATTCTCAATAATATACAGAAAAGACACCCTATTACATCACTGGGGAAATAGTACTTTTTATCGTTAAAATTTATACTTCAAACGGTACAAACACCATCGAATGTTTTATAGAACAAATATTTCACTCAAATGTGGCAGTGACATGTAATCTACAGAGAACGTACATGGGTGTAGAGCAAATAAAGAAAGTAAGAATACATTGCCGATTCGTTAAATAACGAGTTGTGGACTTCAGCTGGAAATAACATTACAAAAAACAGATTGATTTGATCTTCATCCACAGGAGGGATACTCTCCACCTTAGAGCTAGCCATGGGTATGTAGACAGCTAAAATAATTACACTGAAGATTTCCGAGATCTAACTGTGATGTCACTGCGTCCCCCCCCTCTCTCTCTCTCTCTCTCTCTCTCTCTCTCTCTCTCTCTCTCTCTCTCTCTCTCTCTCTCTCTCTCTCTCTCTCTCTCTCTCTCTCAGTATACGGCATACCGACGATTGCAGAGTGATCGTTCACGGTCAAAATAGTAAATTGAGTAAGTGTGTGTGTGACCGTCTTGGCAATTTTGCTGTCATTATGACCATGGGAAAAGAACCAAAGGTGAAAATCTCACTTGACAAGATTCTAAATACTTCCGTTTTGGACAATCAAACATTTCATTATGCTTGGAGCATGAATGTTTTGGGTTTTAGTACGTTGTTATTGATACGTGGGGGAAGTATAAGGCCCACGACAATTTGGCAAGTACATGGAAGTTTGTTTTTACAATACGTACGTGTGTCTGTTTTCCGACAGCTACATCTGAGATTTACTGAAATAACACGATTGGAACTAATTTGGGATAATTGGATCTTCATTTTTTCAAATTTCTCAAAAGTGTTAGGTGCGCTATAGCTGAATGTTGCAATATTACAAATACTCATAAAAATAAGTGTGTAACTGAAAAAGAAAAGTGGATGACGCTACATTTGCGGATTAAATCGACAGTACTTCACCATTCAATTATCCCGAATTAGTTCCAATCGTGTTAAATGTTTTTGAACACAGAATGCATAGCTTGACTTACCAGTATAATTGCGAATTATGATGAGGAAAAGATTCGTCAATAAACACGTCCAAATAACACTGTTCACTCAATCTTAGCTCGGTTATTGAACCGCTATACTTTGAGGTTGGGGATTTGGCCGAGTGGTCTGTCTGTTGCTTCTCCGCTCGGTGGCTTGATAATGTGAGTTCGAACCCGATTGAAAACACCGTATTTTCTTGAACTTTGAATATCGATGCTTGGAGGAAATAATGTTCTTTCTTCATCTTGAGAGCCTTTTCTTCAAACTGCAGTAGAAGTTGTTTTGACAATATGCTGCGTGGGGTCGTTTATGCTGATCGTCATTAGTTTTGTTGGCGTGTGCATGGCAAACTGAGTACATTGACACGGCAGTGTTCTGAGGTCACGTGACCTTATTAGAGGTCGTATACAGGGCGCGTGCTCCAGATGGTATTAATAGGGACAGCCAGTAAATGTTTCATTCTCAATAATATGCAGATTAACATCAGATTTCTACGTGGTGCTTACACAGGCTATTCTATCGCTGGCCTTCTTTCCACTCATAATTGCCATCGATACTCAGCTAGACAGCAGGAAAAATCTGGTAAGTGAACGTCAGTGCCTTTTGCAAATTTCACATCTTTCAATCACTTTTGTCACCAGTACGGTCATATGCCCATAATGAGAAAATTTAGCCTTCACAGGGGTTCATTAAGTTTTGAAGTAAGGGGCCAGAATGAAAAGTAGGCGGCTTGCAGCTGCCATGACCACAAAGCGGTCGTCGTTGGGAGGGCGGGAGGGTGGGCGAGCGAACCAAAGGCTGGAAATCCTGAAAAATGAGCTAAAATTCACTTTTTACAGCTCGCAGTCACTTGAATTTCTAGTATTTTCAGGGCAATTTGTGTTCATATCATAAAGGCCATTTTCCTGGGAGATTAGGCCTAAATATGATAAAATTAATAATTAAAAATGATAAAATGTGGTAATGTTGACGATATTTTGAACAAAGAAAACTGAAGTCTTTAGAGCCTCTATGCTTTTAGGAGGTAAACTATAATAATTCACTATTATTAATGATGTAAATTTGATATTGTAGATGATATTATACTGTGTTACATCTGGACATGGCGATAGGGGATTCCCCCTCTGTTGAAATGTTGCAAGGGGGACCACTCACCCCAATGAAATGGTGCCAGTCACCCCTTAGAGGTACAAGTAGAACACATGAACTGGTGAAATGCCCCCGAAATTTTCTGGTCAAGGGGGAAAATCCCTCTTGTTGATGCCATCCTAAATGAAACACTCACATTTTAATCACAGTAAATGAGACACTTTTCATTAATGTATAATGTTATGCTTAAAATTAAGAACCATAATGTTTGGTATTGAAATCTGTAGATGAAGAACTTTTATACCACTGGGGAGGTAAAAAGGATGATTTATATAACAATAATGATAAAAAAACTGACAATCATTACCATATTTCGCAAGTAGAATCAAAGACCCTCAAGGTTATTTGAAGTAAGAACCTTGATGTAGGATATGAAAATTTGTACGTTCAGAAGCTCACATTCGGATTTAACCTGACGACGGTTTTGAATTGAATTTAGAGGTTGATCGTATTTTAACCACTCTGGGCGACATTCTTATTGGCGTCGATAGACCGAAAAGCAGTACATATCATACGTCCAGCTGGTTATTTACCTTCACATTAAGCCTACCGCAGTGCAACGCACGTCGGCTTACTAAAATTCGAACTGTAATTGGAAGTTTTTTCGTGAGAAAAAAATCAGGTCATTGCCTCTCGAAAACAGTTTAAATCCACGTAATTATCCTTCTCTTGTTTCTTGGTCCACTTCAAAACCGAGATCGTACAGCGAAGCTGACCTTGCGATCGCTTCCGTCTTCATTTGTTCATCGACCATTTCGAGTCGAGCTAACGACGGCCGACAGGTGTAGTATGCCCGTTTTCATTGGCGTATGTAAAGGTCACCACATAGGAATCAGCAATTCAGGTAGCCAATAGAATCGTCCGTTGCAATTCCGATTTTTATTGCGGCAGTATACGCAAGATTAAGACCTTGCTCCATCGTAGAACACGGCGATCGTAGTAGTCGCTCGTCTTCTAAATTTTGTTTCACATAAAAGCCGTTGAAAAGTTTGATTACACAGCTTGTGAAACCTGTGCGTATCATTTCAGAAGGTAAACAATATTTTAGCTATGAAAGAGTTCAATTTTCCGAAAAAGTAGCCGGCGAAATCGTGAGAGTAACCGGTCAATTTCGCCGGCTGCCGGCTCTTAATGAAACCCCTGAACAAACGGCGACTCATGCCAATTTGTAAATCCACACAACTGTCTCTTTTTTACCCCTTCTACTTAACGTCTTCAATGAATTCACTCCAGAAAACTCCTGAAATTATAAACGAAAATGTTTTTTATAGGAGAAACATATATAAAGCCGATTCATTGAAGTATCATTTAGCTCACTTTTTCTAAAACAATCATCTGCAAATAGCGAAAGACGATAAACATATACTTGTACAGATTCACCAGATACTTTACATCAAGTACAATGATGTCCTCACAAGGGAAGGCAGCATGGTTTTTGATACCATTGATGTCATGTTAAAATGTTGTCAATATTTGTTAGGAAAGAACAGATAAATAAATGTTGACATGACAAACTTATCACAATGAAATTGTGTAGTTTTTATAAAGTATTACTTAAAAGTTTCTGCGGCGATTGGCGATACCTGAGCTTATAGAGATGTCATAAATTCCTATACGATCCGTCCATAAATCGGACTATTTTCTACGTTCTCATCTGCCTTTGTTAAGTGGATTGTTTATTAATGACGTAATTATAATGTTTCCTTCAAGTTTCTTCGAATTTTATATCATCAGCAATTAACAGTTTTAGAGTCAAGTGAAATAATTTCATTAGAATGTTTTCCTTGTGCCAGAATATGTCTGTCGTCACGTTCAATAAGAACGTGAACGATTTCCATTCAATCAAAGTCCTATCTTAAACACTTCGTTGTTGTTATTGTTGTTGTTGTTGTTGTTTCAACAGAAACCATGTGAATTACTAGTGATATTCAATCAAGTGGTGTTACTGAGGGGCTAATGTGCAGCACTGAATAAGATCTGACCCAATTGGGTAGCTGAATCTTACCAATATAATGAAAACAATACAAATAGACTCCCTAAGTGGCTGTGAATAGTGAAAATGGACCAATCAGAGAAAGAGCTTATTCAAGCTGCACATCAGCAGTTACTGAGCAATACCTTCTGGATGTTGAACTTAAGTTTTCAATTCTTCATTCGTCTCAAGTACTTTGCGTATCGGCGTAAAACTGCAAGGTGATCATCACATTTCACATACTACAATGAACAATGGAACAGTTCAGATGGATTGGATGAATATTTACAGGTAGTACTGCGCATATTACAACAAGGTTTCGTCACCTAATGTCGAATTGAAACTGTTTATAGTGGTTGGATAATACCGTGCGTTGCATTCGGGTATTTTAAGGGCAGCTGCCAGTGAATCGACACCTGAACAGGTGATCAAAATTGGCATTACATTCCTTATCTCTGAGATGATATTTTATAATCATAATTGCTTGTTGAGGAAGAACGCACCTCAGACAAAATTGACGTGTGGTGCTCCGTACCTCCGCCCCCGAAAATTCTCGGGGCAAGGTACTGAGCGCCCTCACACGACTGTGCTTTGCAGTCTAATTCAATTCAAAACTAGAGAAAACAAATCATTGTTAAGACAGGCAGAATACTGTCATTGCCAGGTTTTTTTCCTTTTGATTTTTTATGAAATTTAAATTTTCTTTTTCTACAGCTCTTTATTTTATGAGTGAACAGGTCAAAACATTTAATTATTGAGCGGAGAAGTGAATGTTTGTTTTGTAAAGACAAACTGTCAATGAAATTCCAAGGTTTGCGCGGCGTAGAACATTTTGTTTATAGAGAAATGTAATAGATTACAATATTGTAACTTCACTTGATGTAGCAGTGTTTGGTACGGAGTCAAACGAAAGTAACTGGACGTGTCAAACTCAGTGCATATAGTCGGAGGTTCCAATCAATTGCTAGATGGCTTATGTATTTTCGTTCTTTTTCCTTACAGTTGTCTAGAAGCACATCCTGCGAGTGCTGTTATCTTCATTGAAATGGCATTAGTGATGATAACCATGGTACGTATAGAGTATCATCGCTGTAACGTAAAGAAATCGTTTTACAACATTTTCTTTTCAGGTCATAGGTTAAGGTAACTATGAGCTGAGAAATCCAAAGGTTTCTCCCACACAATCAACATATTCAGTAAACACTACTGGGATAGAAAAAAACGTAGATTCGAAACAAAATCATAAACATGACTAAATGCTTTCACCATATAGACAGTGCGATGCGTATGTCCCCTGAAAAATTGTTTGTTAATACATGGGCTAAGATTTACCAATGACCACATTATCGGACTTGGCCGGTATTCATTCTCAGCATGATTAAATATTTCGCTTCTTCCATTTCAGGCAGCGGTACTGGTATAATAGAATAATTGTAAACTGTGCGGTGACTTAAAAAGGTACTTCGCGGACCGGAAGAGGAGATATTACAGTAAGAATGGTATAAAGGTCATCTTTGAAAAAATAACTTGAATCTAACGATATATTATTCTAAAGAAGAGAAGGCATTCCACACTTAATGAAAAAATGCGGACCCCTTATTTCAATACGGTGGACCTCTGGTTTATATAGAATTGTGGGCCTACCTTTTCTAGAGAATAGTGGACCCAGCAAATTAAAAGAAAATAGTGGACTCTCGAAGAGTAGTGGACACCCAAAAAATGAGATAAAATAGTGCGACTCACAATTTCTTAAAATGGTTGACCAAGTGGACTCCCAAAATGAAAAACAAAATCACTGGACCAAGACCCACTCCACAAAAAAGTTGGAAACAAAAAGTGGACCCATCATTTCTAAAATAGTGAACAAAATCAAATTTAGAAAATAGTGAAGCCACCCAAAAAATTGGTGAAACCAACCCCCCCCCAACATGATCAGTGTGTTGAGAGCTCTCCCATTAATTTCTCACAACATATTGTTGCAGTGCATGCATCCAAGCACATAAAGTAACACAGAACAGCGTGAACACCTAGCCTGTTATGAAACACCTATAAACCTATACTCTTTCTTGTGGACAGCGCCGTTTATTACCCCTACCCCTCCTCCTCCTTGTTGGCCGTGCGTTACCAGAACACAGCCTTGGAAAATACTGATGTATATGCAGCCCATCTGTATAATAAATGGGTGATGTACTCTTCATGACAGACAATAAAGGTATTACAGGTCATCATTAGAGAGCAGTTTTTCCAATCAATTTAGAAAATTATCCATCATAATTGAGACGCTGCTCCCGGAAGCCATGATATTGATGCTTTGGATAAGTCCATCTCAGAAAGAATGGGGTATTTTAGAGTGAGAACTTTCCTACTACTGGGTCCACTGTTCCGCAAAAATGAGGTTGCTCATTCTATAGAAATGTGGTGTACGTCTGAGAGTATATCGTTCCCAACTGCTTTCCATTTGCAGTGAGAAAATTGCATCTGCAATAATATTATTCATGGTATTCTCAACGACACGAGTGGTGCATCTTGCGTGGTAATAATAACCAATCCGCTTCGGGTTGTCTACTTTGCTTGCAGTTTGCATTTTTGCTGACGTAGTGATTCTTTTAGCTCTTTCAAGATTATAGAGGATGGTATCCTATGCAAAGTGTTGACTCATTCACAATGATGCAATTGGAAATTACATGTTTTAAAGCATGGAGTGTTCAGCTTTGACATTCTTTTAAGCATGCTGGAGTTCACGCGAAAGGAATTTGCTGTTAAAACTAGAGAGATGGTGACAATTTGAACAAATGAACAAATATTTCAGTCTAAAGCTTCCTTTAACCTTTTATGTTATAAAATTATCAATCGACAATGTCCTAACATTTTACTTTTCTGTTTTTATTTGCCTGTGCACGCCAAGATATCTATTGTTATAGCTTTGTACTAGTAAATATTGTGTCGTCATCCACCACATTATTACCGATAATGTATTCGATTATCCAGGATTGTGGCCCCGTATATTTTCTATTTCTATAAATTAAATGGCATTTACCAAAACCAAAATAATTATAGCATAAACATACCCGCTCCTGGCCAATAATGGACTCAAGCAAACTTTGCACTCCGTAATGTAATCGGCTCGTGCAAAGTTTGCTTTCACCATTAGATGGGCCGGAGAAAGGGGTGTTAGTTACATTATTGATTAAACATACACTTTTCACTCATTTATTATAGGGCGCCACCATTTTCCTTCGATTGTTTGCCACCAACAAAGAGGTTAGTACAAAGTAAACTTTCAGAAAAGATGATATTCAAACTCCACTGTTACATGGTAGGAAACGAGAGATTAATTGTCCAACAATAAATTCATGCTAAATTCACAATTGAGCAAAATGTGCAGCGAACACTGCTGTAGAATTCCAGAATTCCAGAATCAGTAAACGTTTTCATAGACTGAAAGGTCCGTCGCTCGAGGACGCTCCCTACGCCCACCTCGTAAGAGGGGAGCGTAGAGAGCGCCCTCGAGCGACGGACCTTCTTGTCTAACGTCTTCAATAACTACAAGTTTACAATGTAACTCACCCCTTTTTCTAGTCAGTAGAAACGAATGAAGTGATTTTGTTTACGTATTCACTTATGGAAATGTTATCATGGAAACACAGCAAAGTAACTAAAACATACAGGAAGTCAACATAGCACTTTTTACAAATGATACATATACATTGCATGCATGGAAGGCATAATTAAAGTCATTTTAAAGAAATACAGTCGTCGGAACTGAGCTCAAAGGTCGTATGGGGCCCATACGACCAACGTAAACGCTCTATCCAAGGTACAATAGTGATTGATGAAAGTTAAAACATATCCGTCATAATCTACATCGTTTAATTTAAATGTTGCAGCTATGATGATGAGATGCATCTAGATATCCTGCGTGAACTACATTTTTGTAAACAAGAAACTCGCTCAGTTGAAGTTCCGACGATGGTTTCCCTTTAAGCCAAATTTTACGATGATAAACAGATGACTACATGAAACTAAAACACTGTATCGGTGATTTTGTGTGATTGTTCACAACTCTTTCCATCTCTGTGTTAAAATGATTATGCTTTACAGATGTTAATTGTCCAGAGAGCTCGATACTTTGAAGATGATGAGGAATACAAAGCTGTCAAGGATTTTGAGTTGGAGGATTCTCAGAGATTGCAGATCCAGAAAGAAATACTAGGCAGATGCCGAAGTCAAGAACGACATCAAGTTGAGAATCCAATACCCCAACCAAGTGTAAGTATTCATCTACAGTATGTCACTTAAGGGACTGTTCAGAATTTACTTACATGGGGAGGCCAGAGGATTTTCTATTTTTCCCGGTGATTTTTTTTCCATGGCACACCCTAGTAAATTATGGAGAAAATCTATGGTACCCCTCATCTTCCCTGGTTTTTTTCCATCTTCACCCAATATATACATGCATGCTTACACACTAAGACACAGAGAGTCTGACAAGTTTATCACACTTTGTAGGAACAATACAGTGGTCGTTTAATCAATGATATAACTAAACTTTCAGAGTTACAATTAAGTGGCCATATAGCTTGTTTTGTAGGGACTGCAAGTGGCACACTATTGGGAAGGCTAATGAACAAATCAAGTTGTAAATTTCTGAAGAAAATTATTAAACATGAATGCTTCTTTTGATACGTCCACTATAAATGATCCATTTTATAGCCCTTTTCTTGATTATTTTGACGATCACTTTGTCCCAGATGTTGTTATATCAGTGTTCTATATCATCAAACACTTTGGTTGTAAATGTTGCCTAGTTGTTTTTAACATTAAATACTGCTAGCAAGTACTCAGAGGAAGAAATAATAGAAATAATATACAAAGCAGGGTGTGTTCACTGACTAGACAAGAACTCTCACTTTTTGCAGAAGTACACTCCCATAGGTGCAAATGAATGAAAAAGTTTGCAAACATTTGACTGTGGCAGGTACAGACTTTCAAGGTGAAGGACTACCCAATACCAAGAATATTGTCATTTTCCAGAAATCAGATACATTTTATGTTGTAGCTTGTAAAATGACTGTTCCCAAACACTTCTTGAGATAATTACATTCAACAATCCATTACCCTGTGATTTTGAACTCCACACAATGACTTTATTGCAAATTGACCTGTTCAAAGAAAACAATTGCCACTCTTAATTCTTAAGTAAACACGATTGGAACTAATTTGGGATAATTGGATGGTGAAGTAATGTCATTTTAATCTGCAAATATAATCTCAACTGCTTTTCTTTTTAAGTTAAACACTTGTTTTTTATGAATAATTCAACTGTACGACACCTAACACTTTTGAGAAATTTAAAAAATATGAAAATCCAATTATCCCAAATTAGTTCCAATCGTTTTAGTATCCACTACATTTTTCTAGCCATTTTTATCCTCATCCTTTCAGCTACAACAAATGTGATCTCTAGAAAATGACTGTATTCTTGGTATTGGATAGTCCTCCATCTTAAAAGGACATTTGCTGTAACTTTTGGCATTTGTTCAATGTTTTACTTTCTATGTATCAACAATTATTTCTTATTCTATCTACATAGAACACCCAATGCTGTATTTAGCACCATACACTAGTACATACATACGTAAATGACCATTGTTACTGTTTGCAAATGAATTCTAGTCTGGACTTGATTCGAGATCTCTTTTCAACAATGACAACACTGACTGTTCACTGTATGGTCTGTGTTGACATGCTAAATACTGGACATTTCATGATGCTTGAGGGAGGAGAACAAGATGCTGCAGTAGATGCATAAAACAAACCACTGTGAATATTACCAAATTTTGTAGCTAAAGGAGTTTATGGGCACTGCTCACGATTCCTGGGATCGCCTTTGTTCTAGTCTGTAAGAGAATTATGGAGGTGTGGTAGCCTTTTGTTTTCCATTGAAATTGTAATCAGGAGGGTAAATTTTCTGATGAGACAATCTGGTGCCAACACAAGCCTTTAAAGCCCCTTACACTTGTGGAGTTTATCTGTCACTGAGGTAGCTACTAAGGTTCTCTTTTTAAAGATCAGGACTTCTGGGCAAATATTGAATTGATGTGGTTTTTCCTAAGTCCCCCTAAAAGATTGTGGTATTTTGGTCTGGTCCCCTTAATTTTTCTTTGGGGAAATGGGTGGTTCCCCCCCTCCCCGAAGTAAATTCTGAACAGTCCCTAATCATCATAATCATTTCAAAAACATTGTTGCCATTTGTCAATTAAAATCTGTGTTAGGTGTAACTTTTCATGTACTTTCTAGCCTTTTTTCATAGAATATATCTTTGTCTTCTTCCAAAATTTAATTGGATAAATCACATGTAGAGACCAAAGTGACCTGGAGACTATGAGGAAAGCTGAGAATAAGTAAGGTTGGAAATTATAAAATCATCTCTGCATTTAATTTTAATCAGATTCTGCAATATTTTTGAAGGCCATGCTCTAAACTTGTCAAAACAGTGCAAATTTACCGGTTTGTTTTTAAAATATAAATTATGGTATTTTGGCCAGCTGAAATGTATGTCACAACCAGAATTAATACTGGATTTCAACAATAATGTTGTGTATTATACACAATACATTATAGTGGCAAGCTAGTCCTTGTATTTTGAACATACTTTCAGGAGAAAACTGAGAAAATGCACTTGTTTCGTTAAACAAAATAATAGAAATAGCGAAAAAATTACAGCTATTGTGTATCGATCTCTTTAGCACCTTACAGCTTTGTAACCATTTCAGATACCACAATTACAGTTACTCTGTGAAGTACAGCAACTGTGCTAAATAAGTCACTCCATGGGGTACAGTTACTAAGCCAAGATCATAGTCACTCCATGGTGTACAGTAACTGTGCAAAGATTACAGTCACTCTATTGGGTAGAGAAACCATGCAAAAATGTACTGATTATTTGTCAGAAATGGTTAACTAGTATCCTGGTTGCCTTTCATTGATTTTGCACAGGTCAATTTGGAAGCAAGACGAACTCACTTTTACCGAGGACAGACCGGGACAGATATAACACAACACAAAGAAATGGAAAATGAGGAGTTGACAGTGTGAAACCAATATGACATGTAACACTGCAGAATAGAGGATTTGACAGTGTGAAACCGATATGACATGTAACACTGCAGTAGACTGTGAAACCAATATGGCATGTAACACTGCAGTAAACTGTGAAACCAATTTGGCATGTAACACTGCAGTAAGCTGTGAAACCAATACGACATATAACACTGCAATAAGCTGTGAAACCAATATGACATGTAACACTGCAGTAAACTGTGAAACCAATATGGCACGTAACACTGCAGAATAGAGGATTTGACAGTGTGAAACCGATATGACATGTAACACTGCAGTAGACTGTGAAACCAATATGGCATGTAACACTGCAGTAAACTGTGAAACCAATTTGGCATGTAACACTGCAGTAAGCTGTGAAACCAATACGACATATAACACTGCAATAAGCTGTGAAACCAATATGGCATGTAACACTGCAATAAGCTGTGAAACCAATATGGCATGTAACACGTACTGCAGTAAACTGTGAAAACCAATTGGCACGTAATACTGCAGTAAGCTGTGAAACCAATATGTCATGTAACACTGCAGTAAGCTGTGAAACCAATATGGCATGTAACACTGCAGTAAACTGTGAAACCAATTTGGCATGTAACACTGCAGTAAACTGTGAACCAATTTGGCATGTAACACTGCAGTAAACTGTGAAACCAATTTGGCATGTAACACTGCAGTAAGCTGTGAAACCAATATGACACATAACACTGCAGTAAGCTGGTTGCTCTACTTATGCATTTATCTGTTTTTGGAACAGTTATTTGTTAAATTCAACCATAAGCTTACAAGTAATTGCAAGAGTTAATTGATGCAATTGAAGATGTACACACACCATACTAATCAGATGATTAAAAAAGTCAATCAATGGGTTGGTTTCATTATACACAGGTTCTGATGTCACTGATGCACATGCTGTGCACAAAGTCTTAATGTTTCATTTGTTCGGAAAATCCTGGAATTATTGCTTGGTAGATTGGTCTCTGTACAACAAATAGAACAGCTTCAAATGAAATTCCTAAATAAAGATTAGAGTACAATGCTGTTGTAGTCTCTGTTGTTATTTTATTTTACACCTCTCTCAGTCGCTGTCAACTTTTAGATCTTTATTGAAGTTTAGATCTCTGTGATGTTTACAAGTGTTTCAATTTTATTGCTGATTGTCTGGACATCAATAACTTGTTTGATTTTTATATCCCTCCAAGGCATCCCAAATCTTCAAATATATTTAGAATATAATATGGAACAGCTTTGTCAAGCTCTTTAAATACTATTTTTTATCTCAGATGCTTTTACGTATCGTTTGATGTTGACCTGTTTTCAAGTTTTAGATTATTACATTGTAAATCTAGCTATTTACTGTTTATCTCTTGTTGAAAAACCTAATCTCATGGAATGAATTTGCTATCTGTATCATTGATTTTTGGCTTCACTGTGTGTAAACTATTGTTTCTTGTCTGTAGCCTTGTCATGTAATAGTTCTTTTTGAATTTTACTTTTTTATATGCATCCACTTATTGGACTTCATCTGTTGGATTTCATTAGAAATAGATTAAGAAACAGATTTAAAAAAATAATTGAATAAATAGATTCAGCTTTTTGATAGACTAGACAATTAACTCTGGTTAAGCATATGAAGCAGTCTAGTGATAGAGACATCCAACATAGTTCATCGATGGAGACAACAGACACAGTACGTACGCGTGGCAGTATTTAACACGGTATCTGAGTAGGAAGCAAATTGAGTTTGATAAGGGCCGTCGATAACAAAAGCTGACGCACAAGAAACGTAATTCCCCTCAAAACGAAAGTTCTTATGCGAAATCAATTTCGTACTATGATGCCGTTTCTGATATCTCCAATCTGTATGCCAATGAAAAAAATACCGGAAGTGCACATTAATTAATAAACCTCCACTTTGCGCGTTTCACTTTTTAAAACAAAGAGCATTTTAATATATTTCGCACGTAGGAAAATGTTTGACATACATGTTTCATGTTGAAAAAGTTCACATTTATGTCTTTTCGTTGTCTTTTTTGTCTCCGTATTTTGTGGTCATTCTGTTCTCGATGAACGCGAAGCTAGTATTGCGTTCTCGCTGCAAAATCGCACTTTGAAACGAAATGAAACGAAACCAGTTTTTTACGCTCTCCCCCCTAAACGAAAGAATTAACGTTTGTCATGCGTCAGCTTTTATTATCAACGGCCCCTAAATGACATGTACCATAGTACGGATAGAACGAAGAATTATTTTCCCGGAAAAATAGCAGCTGAGGCTGAAAGTACTGAACATCTAGTCTATTGCATGGTTTGTGGTTCAGAATGAAAGACAGCACAAAATGAAGCCATTGCATCATGTTAACATCACTGTCAATCAGTCTCAATCACTGAATGTTAAAGCATCTTTGTCTGATTCATTAAACATTGACATGAATATGACCATCAGGATGTGCATACAAAATATTTGCATATGAATTCCTGGCACAGTTGCAGGCCTATAATTATCTAACAAATTTGACTGTTAATTTCCAGGTTTGAAAAAGTGATTTTTTTTTTAAAATCTGAATAAGATGAACACATTGTGTGCAATACCTGCTTGTTTTCTTGCATTGTCCTCTGCATTCAATATTGTACCAGGTTCAAATGTCTTATTTGCCACATATTTACTATAACATATTTTGTTCATCTTGTGTGTGTATATACACCGGTATATGGTATAAGCTACACTGTGAAGCATTGTGTACCTATGGAGTTTATCACAAGGGTTCAAAATGTGTTCATTAAATGAAGATACATTGCCTATCTTATCTGCTACATTTCACATTTGTTCATCTTGTGTTTGACTGTGTGTGTATACAGTACAAGCTATACTGGGTACTGTGAAACATTGTATCTACGGAGTTTATCACAAGGGTTCAAAACAGTTTCAATTCATGAAATGAAGATACAATACAACTTGTCATATCTATTGGCTCAAAAAGGGCAAGACTGAAACCAAGATACAGAAAAAATACTTGTCAATGACAACTATGGTATTTGCACATTAGAAATTCTCAAAGTGATGAATGAATGCCGCTCCATCTATCTTGTTGAGTTCTGCACATGTTTTCTCAATGCCGCGTGTCATGGTGGGTGGTCCACAGCTGAAGACTCCAATCTTGGAAACCTTGCATTTGTAAAAGAAAAGACAAAACACTGTCAGTGGAGCTGCTCATAGATTGCCGCCATATAACATTGCCACAACTGTATAACACATTTTGTCTGAATATTAAAATATACATTTTGTTTAGGTGTGTAAGCAGTCTGAAATCGCCATAGTTCGCCAACAATGTTGCTTGTGAATTAAAAGTGCACGCTACCACTCAGCAACTCAAAAGTTCCCCTCTAGGTATGCCATTAGGTTTGCAACATGTACGTGTATGTATGGATGTTCATGGTGTATGTAAATCATTGCACAGGTTTTTTAACTCTTTGGAGCGTGGTAACACACACCATATTTCTGCCACATTTGAATAATTCAACCTTTATTTGAATGACCTCAAATCTTTTCAAAAAGTGAAAAGGCTGTCTCTGTGTGAGAAGAATCATAGACCCTCTGCGGTTAGGGTTTATGATAGAATTTAGACCTCAAAAATACCGTACATACACACATTTTTCTGTAATTTTTTTTTGTTAATTTTGCACCAAATGGACAGCATGTTTCTTTGGTTACAGTTTTTTCTCAAAATTTTGGCAAAAATCTGAGGAATATTGACTGGGTTTATGTATAAAGGGACAAAAATAGACTTTGGCGCTCAAAGGGTTAATAACTACGCAGAGAGTTGGATGTGATGAACTGGCCAGAGCATGTCACCAATACAGGTGTTCCACTAAATGACAGTTGGGACTTTTTCAAGCATTCAATTGAGAAACTTTCAACAAAATGTATTCCCATGAAGAAAAGGCCAAGTCATAATATACCTAGGTGGATTACCAGGAAATCTTGCATGTTATCAGGAAGAAACACAAACTTTGGAAGAAATTTTGTATTTCCGGTGATCAGGCTGACTACAGGAATATGCACAACATAGAAACCTCACTGTAATTAAGGAAGGTCGAAGAAGCAAAACTTAACTTTGAGCATATGCTGGTGTACAGTCGAGTCCAAGATCAGATGCACTGACCAAATCTCAACTCACGTACTTGTTGAATGTAGCAAGGAACTTGTATATCCGTTGACAATACTTTTCAATAGATCATTGAAGGAAGGTTAATTACTAGAACCTAGAGTTTAATTACTCGTTTAATTACTAGAACAAGAAAAACAGATCATGTCACACCTTGTCTTTACAGATTACATTGGTTTCCAGTTAAGCAAAAGATAGAATTCAAAATTCTTAGCATCACTTATAAGATACTCAATGGTCACGCTCCAAAGTATTTAGGTGAATTGCTCACAGTCCGTGACACTCAGCGCACACTTCGCTCTCACTCTAGTGTTGTAAATTTATATCAGCCAATAGGAAACACAGTGTATTACGGTGATAGGGCTTTCTCAATTTGTGCACCTCGCTTATGGAATTCTCTGCCATTACATATTCGAGCGGTTCAATCATTGGATGTTTTTAAAAGTAAACTCAAAACTCACCTTTTTACGTCTTTTTATTCGTAATTCTTGTAGTTTTTATGATGAGTTTTTATAACATGTTGCTAATTTTACCTTTGCTTTTTTACTGTCAGTTTAAAACAATTTTATGTTTCATCCTTCTCTTTGTTGATTTTAAGTGTAAAGCGCATTGAGATTATTTTTAATGTAATGCGCTATATAAGAAATAAAGATTAAGATTAAAATTAAGGTTCTGTGCCACATGACTGGACAACAGCCTATGTGTGCCCTATATTAAAAAGGGTGAAAAATCTTCACCTTGGAACTACTGTCTAGTAAGCCTAACATCAGTTGTGAGTAAATTGTTTGAGAGATGTCTCAGAGACGCCATCGTCAAACACGTAAAAGGTTAATGGTTTCCCAGTATGGGTTTATCTAGTAACTTCCGGCAGGTCCTGTCTTACAAACTTGTTAGAATTCCTGGATAATTAGTGTCGACATAATTGCTGATGAGGGTTTCCCAGTGGATGTTGTATATTTAGATTTTGCAAAAGCCTTCGATAAGGTCCCACATAAGAGGTTAATTGTCAAACTATGTGCGCATTAGATAGTTGGAGAGATTGCCAAGTGGATTGAGATGACTGGCTCAGTGATCGGCAACAACGTGTTGTGCTGTGTGGAAATTGCTCCTCATGGGAACCTGTTACTAGCGGTCTGCGTCAAGGATCAGTTTTGGGCCCTGCAGTGCTATTTTTAATCTATATCAATGACATTGACATAAACATCAAAGCCAGAATTAAGAAATTTGCTGACAACACCAAGGTCTACAGGAAAAATCCAGTATCCCAATGACCATGCTTCCTTGCAGAGTGACCTAGATCGTCTCACTGGTTACACTGACAAGTGGCTAATGAAATTTAATGACAGTAAATGTAAAATACTCCACATTGGTTTGAAAAACCCGAAATGTCAGGATACAATGAACAGTACAGTGCTTACTGAAGTGGAAGGAGAAAAGATGTAGGAGTTATTGGATACACAATAGTTTGAAACCTAGTCATCATGCAGTGCTCCGCAGCGGTTAAGAAAGCGAATAGAGTCATTGGCATGATCCGCAGGACTTTTCACTTTCATTCAGCTGACATTTTTCTCTGCTTATACAAGCAGTTTGTTAGACCTCACATTGATTATGCATCACAGGCATGGTCACCATGGCTGCAAAGAGACATCGCAATGCTCTAGAGAATATGGACTTTGAAAAATGTACATACAAAGCTACTTGAGGTCATAGTGCCAAATTACAGAAGAAAACAGCCAGGTGAGACTGGACATCAGAAAATTTTCATTCCTGTACGTGTTGTCAGCGAATGGAACGCTTTACCTGATGAGGTTATTTTATCCAAAGACGTTAACACCTTCAAGAAGAATATCGACACACACTTCCGTGCCACTTCAAGACTATGACGGGATATTATTATCTATATATTCAATCCTAACTGAACTGAACTGAACCGAGCTGTCTCACTGTACCCGCACTAGTTTAGTACTTACAGAAGGATGTTCTTGTTGTAGTGAGTTCAGGAAGGCGTAGAAAGTGGGGCATCCAAAGTGAGTGATTGACTTTAAACCAGGGAACATGTGGTTGGATATCTTCTGGAAGTGACGTTCACATACTGTAAAAGAGAGGGAAGATAAAATATTATTCATACTCATTAAATATTTGTAATACAGAGCAAACTTGAAATTCACAGTGCTGAAAGTTGAAATTGGTGACACATGTAATGTCCAAATAGATTTCGTCTTTCTTTTTTTCAATTCTATTTGTTTAAATGTTTAGGCTTGACAAAGTGAATAGTTGACCACAAACTTTAAGAATTTCTGAAGTATTCCATCTTAAGGATTTTGTATGGGATTGTTTACGAAGCAGGATCTTTTGAGTTCAAGTGATGGAGACAGAGGCGTCGGCTGTATTTCTTCAAACTTTATTACTACAGCTACGATGAACTACTGCTACAATAACATAATGTATCAGTGGGTGGATAAGTGACGACCAGATCCAGTGGTGAGCGATGCGCTCTGAGTATACGCGTACACATACACTAAGCTGTACATAAACATATACTAAAGTAAAGTGGCTAATTCAGGCTGTGATATAGCCGGTTTTGGCGGGAAAGTAAGAAGTGTCTTTGACTTTGATTGGTTAGAGATGAGTCACACGTCAGAAAGAATTAAAACTATGTGTAAACACAGGATATTGGAAGGAACTGAAGAGATGACAATCTGTCTTCATTGTCAAGGAATTAAGAAGTAGCTATCTTTTGATAACGTTTCTCGACAGATTTTGACGAGTTACTGTAAGTGACATAGTCCTCACCTGTAATTCAGGTGATTGATTACATGAAACTTAATGGAAGTCAAAATACTGCACCAACAAGTCATTGTATAAATGAAAAATACGGCCAATGGCACTTGGACATAATGACCGCCTAGTATTATCGGCATTTATCAACAACCCCACTCACTGTGAATTAGACAGACCACAAAGTCAATGTGTAACATACATGTATAGCTAAAAGACTATTTTTCACATTGCAATTTTAAGTCCACTTTTGTGAGGAGAGGGACATATATGAATTGAGAAAAAAGCAGAAAACACATTTGTAAATGGTTTGTTGAGTGACAATCATGTATGCATGGCATGACAAATACGGGGTTTAATATAACAGTGTTGGAAACTGGCCAAAATAGTTACCAGACATCAGGACTGGTAACTTTCAAAACTTGCCTGTCCTGCCAGAAAGTTGCCTGTCCTGAATTTTTGACAAATCCATTCATTCAAAAAACACAAAACCATTATGTACTTCAAACTGTAAACAACTTTATTTTCAACATGAGTATTAACTATGATCTTACAAACAAACTGTTCTGAATTCCACTGTTTGAAATGAATTCTAGTCCGGACTTGAATACAAAATTTCTACAATAACAATGCTGATAACACTCTGATTAATTAATTAGTTAATTCAAACACACTTTGCCCATATCGCTCACACAGTTAAAAGGTTTCACGATAGCGGTTTTAACAACGGGAAACATTTTTTTAAAAATTTGTCTCCATTTTATGCCACTTTATCGTATAAAAACCAAGATGCAATCTGTCATCGAATTTGTACTACAATCAACCAAACTGAAAAGACTGCTGAGCAATACAGAAAACACCATCTGGCAAAGAAAATCAAAAACTGAGAGAGCTGCCGTATAAGTAATCAAAGTTGGCGGCATGAATTAAATAAACCAATACTCTCCTCAGACCAAACCGATTTCAAAGGCCGTTTACAGCAAATATTGTTAACGAAACCATGAAACACGGGAATGGCTAAACACAGAGAAACAAGATTCACAACATGCTTTTCAAACACCGGAAAGCAGGCACCAATATCGACCCGAAATCTATTACAAAGTCCACGAAAAATTGACACAAAACTAAAAGTTCGCATAATCGATTTAAATGCCTAAAACAAACTAATCGTTGACAGATTAGTATAACATTTACTGTTAACATAACGAGCACTAGCAACGCTCAAAATATGCCCTAAAACAAAAATCCTTATAAGCGTCCTGAAACTCCGGTCGATGCTGGGTCATGTTAAATATAGGCCTAATATGACACACACACCGGATCACTCACTATAGAGTCAGTCAATAGTGGCTAACTCTCTCAATAACGAATCTGGCTTCTCCTCCTGGAGGACGAAGATGACTTCATCACACAACCAAACGGATGGGATACAAAACAAGAGAGCGACTGATGAAGGAACCCCATTTTTGGTTCCGAAACACCGTTAAGACGAATCACTCAATCAACAAACCGGTTTACCGGGGACCCAAATCACATGACTAGGGTCAAAGCACTATCGATTCACCGGTGTCTCGCCATGTATTCCACACAAAATAAATGCAATGATCCTTTTATTCACCATATCGTAATATTAAACAATCTTGGATTTGTGAATGTTTGAGTGGAGTGAACACAATGATTTGTATTTTGCTTTCATTTGAAACACGTGCGCGAGTGGACGCAATGAGTAGGGTGAACGCTATACAGGGGAGTTTCACCCGGAATCACCGTGAATCCGGCAGAAAGTAACTCACTATACTGCGCAGACTCAAAGGTAACGCATTCAATCGCTTCCTGGCCTGGGCTACCAAATTCCGAATAGGTTTGTACGAAATAGGAGAGGCACAAGAGAAACTATTATACTGATTTTATTTTTAAAAATTCACCGACTTGAACCAAGTCTATAATTGAAGCTAAGATAGGTATAAACTGAATTTCTGCTAAAAGTTTGGTAGAAGGCCACCACAGGAATAGGTCGATACCATGGTGGTGGAACGTAAAGCCAATCTTGCCTGCCACCTTTATTACAAAAGGCTTTAAATAAGTCAATTTAATTGATGGGATGTTGCTAAACGTTTTGCATCCTGTTATAACACTGACAGATTATCGTAAAGTTCTACAAAGGAAAATTATTGCATTGCATATGCACTGTTAGTGCCTCTGGATGCAAGACCAAATTGTGGTACTTCCTTGACAGGTAACATATAACGTCATGGATACTTAAAGGCGGTGGTCGTTGGAATGGCGCTCAAGGTCGCTACCCTTACTGAAGATTATTTCTACAGCAAATATGCAGCAAGTTTGCCACAAATATGCAGCAAGCATATAGCTTGCAGGAAGGAGTTGCAGAAGTTTGCCACTAGCTGTGCCCC